>NW_027400880.1:0-3022 GCF_003265705.2 Callorhinus ursinus
TCAGTCTGGCCAGGGGTTTATCAATCTTGTTAATTCTTTCAAAGAACAAGCTCCTACTTTCGTTGATCTGTTCTATTGTTCTTTTGGTTTCTATTTCATTGATTTCTGCTCTGATCTTTATTATTTCTCTTCTCCTGCTGGGTTTAGGCTTTATTTGCTGTTTTTTCTCTAGCTCCTTTAGGTGTAGGGTTAGGTTGTGTATTTGAGAACTTTCTTGTTTCTTGAGAAAGGCTTGTATTGCTATATACTTTCCTCTCAGGACTACCTTTGCTGTATCCCAAAGATTTTGAACAGTTGTATTTTCATTTTCATTGGTTTCCATGAATTTTTTTAATTCTTCTTTAATTTCCTGTTGGACCCATTCATTCTTCAGTAGGATGCTCTTTAGCCTCCATGTATTTGAGTTCTTCCGACTTTCCTCTTGTGATTGAGTTCTAGTTTCAAAGTATTGTGGTCTGAAAATATGCAGGGAATAATCCCAATCTTTTGGTACCAGTTGAGACCTGATTTGTGACCTAGGAGGTGATCAATTCTGGAGAATGTTCCATGGGCACTAAAGAATGTGTATTCCTTTGCTTTGGGATGGGATGTTCTGAATATGTCTGTAAAGTCCATTTGGTCCAGTGTTTCATTTAAAGTCTTTATTTCCTTGTTGATCTTTTGCTTAAATGATCTGTCTATTTCAGTCAGGGGGTGTTAAAGTCCCCCACTATTATTGTATTGTTGTCAATGTGTTTCTTTGCTTTTGTTATTAATTGCCTTATATAATTGGCTGCTCCCATGTTAGGGGCATAGATATTTACAATTGTTAGATCTTCTTGGTGGATAGACCCTTTAATTGGATATAGTGTCCTTCTTCATCTCTTATTACAGTCTTTGTTTTAAAATCTAATTTGATATAAGGATTGGCACCCCAGCTTTCTTTTGGTGTCCATTAGCATGGTAAATGGTTTTCCACCCCCTCACTTTCAATCTGGGGGTGTCTTTGGGTCTAAAATGAGTCTCTTGCAGACAGCATATTGATGGGTTTTGTTTTTTAATCCAATCTGATAGCCTGTGTCTTTTGATTGGGGCATTTAGCCCATTTACATTCAGGGTAACTATTGAAAGGTATGAATTTAGTGCCATTGTATTGCCTGTAAGGTGACTGTTACTGTATATTGTCTGTGTTCCTTTCTGATCTATGCTCCTTTTAGGCTCTCTTTTTGCTTAGAGGACCCCTTTCAATATTTCTTGGAGGGCTGGTTTGGTGTTTGCAAATTCCTTTAGTTGTTGTTTGTCCTGGAAGCTTTTTATCTCTCCTTCTATTTTCAATGGCAGCCTACCTGGATATGGTATTCTTGGCTGCATATTTTTCTCCTTTAGTGCTCTGATGATATCATGCCAGTCCTTTCTGGCCTGCCAGGTCTCTGTGGATAGGTCTGTTGCCAATCTAATGGTTCTACCATTTTAGGGTACATATCTCTTCTCCCGAGCTGCTTTCAGGATTTTCTCTTTGTCCCTGAGACTCGTAAGTTTTACTATTAGATGTCGAGGTGTTGACCTATTTTTTATTGACTTTGAGAGGGGTTCTCTGTGCCTCCTGGATTTTGATGCCTGTTTCCTTCCCCACATTAGGGAAGTTCTCTGCTATTATTTGCTCCAATACACCTTCGGCTCCTCTCTCTCTTTCTTCTTCTTCTGGGATCGCAATTATTCTAATGTTGTTTCGTCTTATCATATCACTTATCTCTCGAATTCTGCCCTCGTGATCGTGTAGTTGTTTCTTTCTTTTTCTCAGCCTATTTTCCATTATTTGGTCTTCTATATCACTGATTCTCTCTTCTGCCTCATTTATCCTAGCAGTTAGTACCCCCATTTTTGATTGCACCCCATTAATAGCCTTTTTGATTTCGACTTGGTTAGATTTTAGTTCTTTTATTTCTCCAGAAAGGGTTTCTCTAATAACTTCCACACTTTTTTCAAGCCCAGCTAGTATCTTTAAAGTCATGATTCTGAACTCTAGGTCCGACATCGTACTAATGTCCGTATTGAGTAGGTCCCTGGCAGACGGTACTACCTCTTGTTCTTTTGGCTGAGGTGATTTTTTTCGTCTTGTCATTTTGTCCAGAGGAGAATAGATGAATGAGAGAACAAAATGCTAACAGGTTAACAACGTCTCCAGCAAATATACTCTATACGAATCAGTGAAGACCTGAAACCAGGGGACAAGAAAGGGAAAGAAAGAAGAGAAAAAAAAAAAGGAAAAAGAAAAAGATAAAAACAAACAAAAACGGAACAAAACAAAAACAAACAGAATATGATCAAATATGATCAGGCTTGTGCATAGATCAGTGCCACACACTAGCTTTTGGGCATATTTTGGTCTGTTAGAAGAAAGTGCCTGCTCAAATTTTAAAGGAAGAAAGACTTATATATGTACAAAATAAGGGCTGATACAATGAAGGGATGGAAGATGATTGTAAAGATGAAAATTATAAAAGATTTTATAAAAGGAATTGATAAGATAAGAAGTTGTTTGAAAAAAGAAAGAAGATTTAAAAAAAAAGAAAAAAGAAAAAAAAGAAGAAAAAAGGGAGAGAATGTGATCAGGCAGGAGACTAGAACAAAGCCATACACTAGTGATTTAGGGTATATTTTGATCTGTTAGAAGAAATTGTATCTCAAAATTTTAAAGAGAGAACAACTTATATATATATGCCAAAAATAAGGGTAACTACTATGAAAGGATAAAAATATGACTCTAAAAATGAAAAATAAAAAATGTTTTTTTTAAAAAGGGATTGGTAAGATGTTGTTTGAAAAAGGGGAAAAACAAAAATTCAAAAAAAAACAGTTAAAAAATTAACTCTGAAAAACTAATGAGTTATGGTAAAAAAGCCATGAATTCTATGTGCAGTATTCCCCTAGCGCTGGAGTTCTCCCGTTGTCCTTGATCGGTAAACTTGGTCTTGGCTTGCTGGCTGTTGGTGCTGATCTTCTGGGGAAGGGGCCTGTTGCCATGGTTCCCAAATGTCTTTGC
>NW_027400880.1:3122-4853 GCF_003265705.2 Callorhinus ursinus
GTGAAAATGACGGCCTCCCAATCTCCGCCCTGGAGGAGCTGAGAACTCAGGGCCCTGCTCCTCAGTGCGCCCCCAGAGAAAAGCAGTCACTCCCATCTCCCCGGTCTCCGGCCGCACTCCATGCTCACCCGGCCTGTGACCGAGTGTTTCTATGTCTCACCTGACCCCGTGTGTAGTCTCCAAACCCAGCAGATCCCTGTGGTGCGCTCCCCCGCTGCTCCTCCCCTGGGGAGGAAGGGGAGTCTCCCCGGATCTGCCGCTTGTTGGGTCCCTGCTGGAGGAGCAGTAGCCTGACTGGGCCGCGGATCACAGTTTATGGCCACCCCGAGCTGAGAGCCCGCGCCTCGGCTCCGTCTCTGCAGCCGGCTTCCCCGCTCCAGTACCTGGGAGCTCTGCTGCACTCAGGCACCCCCGGTCTTTCTGTGACCCCGAGGGTCCTGAGACCACACTGTCCCGCAAGGGTTCCACCCCCCCTTAGCCACTGGAGCGACGTCCCTCCGCGGATCCGACTTCTAAAAGTTCCGATTTTGTGCTCCGCAGTTCTAGCACTTGCCAGAAGCGGCCGACGGAGGCCCCCTCCCCCGCCGTCTATCCTCCCGAATATTGCCTCAGATTCACTTCTCTGCACGTCCTACCTTCCAGAAAGTGGTCGCTTTTCTGTTCAGAGTGTTGTTACTCTTCTTATCTTCGATCTCCTGTTGAGTTTGTAGGTGTTCAGAATGGTTTGATCCCTATTCAGCTGAATTCCTGAGACCAGACGAAATCCAGGTCTCCTACTCCTCCGCCATCTTGCTCCTCTTTCTTCGATGGTATTTTGATAGGGAATGCACTAAGTGTGTAGAGTGCTCTAGGTAGCATAGACATTTTCACAAAATTTGTTCTTCCAATCCATGAGCATGTAATGTTTTTCCATTTCTTTGTGTCTTCCTGGATTTCGTTCATGAGTATTTTATAGTTTTCTGAGTACAGATTCTTTGCCTCTTTGGTTAGATTTATTCCTAGGTATCTTATTGTTTTGGGTGCAATTGTAAATGGGATCGACTCATTAATTTCTCTTCTGTCTTGTTATTGGTGTATAGGAATGCACTGATTTCTGTGCATTGATTTTATATCCTGCCACTTTACTGAATTCCTGTATGAGTTCTAGCAGTTTTGGGGTGGAGTCTTTTGGGTTTTCCACATGCAGTATCATATCATCTGCAGAGAGTGAGAGTTTGATTTCTTCTTTGCCGATTTGGATGCCTTTTATTTCCTTTTGTTGTCTGATGGCTGAGGCTAGGACTTCTAGTACTGTGTTGAATAGCAGTGGTGATAGTAGACATCCTGGCCATGTTCCTGACCTTAGGGGAAAAGCTCTCAGTTTTTTCCCATTGAGAATGAAATTCGCTGTGGGTTTTTCATAGATGGCTTTTACGATATTGAGATATGTACCCCCTATCCTTACACTACGAAGAGTTTTAATCAAGAAAGGATGCTATACTTTGTCAAATGCTTTTTCTGCATCAATTCAGAGGATCATATGGTTCTTGTTCTTTCTTTTATTAATGTATCACATTGATTGATTTGCAGACATTGAACCAGCCTTTCAGCCCAGGAATAAATCCCACTTGGTCATGGTGAAAAATCCTTCTAATGTACTATTGGCTAGTATCTTGGTGAGAATTCTTGCATCCATGTTCATCAGGGATATTGGTCTGTAATTCTGCTTTTTGATGGGGTCTTTGTCTGGTT
>NW_027400881.1:0-264 GCF_003265705.2 Callorhinus ursinus
TTGATGCAGTGTTCCATGATTCATTGTTTGTTCATAACACCCAGTGCTCCATGCAGAACGTGCCCTCCTCAATACCCATCACCAGGCTAACCCATCCCCCCACCCCCCTACCCTCTAGAACCCTCAGTTTGTTTTTCAGAGTCCATCGTCTCTCATGGCTCGTCTCCCCCTCTGACATACTCCCCTTTTCTTCCTCTCCTGTTATCTTCTTCTTTTCCTTTTTTCTTAAAATATGTTGCGTTATTTGTTTCAGAAGTACAGATC
>NW_027400881.1:364-4852 GCF_003265705.2 Callorhinus ursinus
TGTTTTTCAGAGTCCATCGTCTCTCATGGTTCGTCTCCCCCTCTGACATACTCCCCTTTTCTTCCTCTCCTGTTATCTTCTTCTTTTCCTTTTTTCTTAAAATATGTTGCGTTATTTGTTTCAGAAGTACAGATCTGTGATTCAACAGTCTTGCACAATTCACAGCGCTCACCGTAGCACATACCCTCCCCAATGTCTATCACCCAGCCATCCCATCCCTCCCACCCCCAACCACTCCAGTAACACTCAGTTTGTTTCCTGAGATTAAGAATTCCTCATATCAGTGAGGTCATAGACCCCTTTTTATTTTCTAAAAAATTTTAGGTCCTAGCTAAGAATGAAGTGAAAGATCATTAAAAAGGCATATACATTCAGAGATCTATACCTGGGATGTGAAGACAATTGTTTTCTATGACATATAGACTCGTGAAGGCAGCCACACACTCAGGTGTCCATTCAAGGCCTCAGATATAGTATAGGAAGCAAATGCATTTAGGAAATCAAAAGGTCACACTGTACTAACCCAAATGTATTTGTCTTACAGGACAGGACATTTGTAATTTGAAGACCTCCCTGAGCAATTACAACCAGGCTGTGTGGGTATATATTTAGAAAATTGTCAGATCAGCCTAATGTCCTGAATGATGTCCCTGCCCATCCTGTCCCCTGTGCTCTGTCTCTCCTGGTATCCCCCAAATAAACCTTTCAGAGTTCTGTATCTGTGTCAGCGTCTGCCTTCAGGAGGCCCTACAGTCACTCGCCTTCGATTGCACAGTGTGGATCCCGTACACAGAACAAACTGACAGCAATGGTGGTGATGGGGGATATAGCAGGATTCCCCGTTGTGGTATCTTTCCTGCAGGGGGCGTAAGAAATCCTTCTGGGGAGGCGGACACATCTTGTATTTAGGTCTATTGGTGGTTGTTGTTAACTCAGGTGATAGATACTCTTGAGCACATGGCACCTGCTAGTTTAGGGTGTGTGTGTCGATCGGCAGGACAGGGGTCTGTCCCCAGGCAGCGGTCTGTTGTGACGGTGAGGAGTGAAAGAAGCATCCCTAGTGGCCCTGAGAGCCAGGTGAGGAGGCCCTGCATTAATCCAGATTTTGTGCACTGGTTTCACGCTACCAGCTGCCCCCCAACAGCAGGTGGGCTCTGAGGGGGGGGCTGATGGTGGCAGTTTTCTTGGTAAGACCCATGATGCCCCTAATCCTCCCACAGTGTCCTTGTTGGGGGATGGGCAGGGCAGAGGCCAATGACAGGAGACCCATTCCTCACTTACCATACAGGAGGATTTGGGTGTATGCCTCTGTCACTTTTTAGGTCGTTTACTCCAATCCATTCTGCACCAGAGCTCCTGGATCTTGCAAAGCCCTCCTTCTTCCCAGGTTGTGGAAGCAGCCATCCTCCAGTAGCTTTGGGGTCATGGCTGGGCCACTAAGGACTCCAGGTTTTTCTGTCCAGGAGTGGCTGGTAACTGCACTGCTGCAGTCAAGATCAGCCTGAGCAGGCTTGGTAAATGAGATTCTCATACCCTGTGAGCAGGGCCTGGGCCAAATGATGTCAGCAGAAGGCCTGAGGGCCTGGGGAGAGATAGGGAAAGAGACTGTCAGGGAGAGAGACACTGAATGAGTGGTGGGGGGACTGAGCAAGTCCTAGAAAGTGAGAGGAACAAAGAGAGAGATGGGGTAGAGAGAAGCAGAGACCAAGAGGAATTTCAAGGATGAAAAGAGGTTGCTGGTCTAGGTGTTGGAGCTGGACCATACTCCAGGGTGGAGGATGTCGATGTAGGTGATCTGAATATTGGGACCAGAGAAGGTGGGAAAGCAGGCAATCAGATTTCCCTGACACCAAAGCTCCAAACTCCCTACGGCTGAGCTTTGTAGAAACCATTTCACTTGGGAAGATGGGCACATCCTTTTGCTTGGGGTGGTGGGGCCAAGCCTCAGGATCTGTCATCGAGAGAAAGGGCTTGGCTAGACCTGAGCATGCTCTGCCCCTCCAGCTGAGGGGTCATGGCTTTGAGCATTCTAGGGATTCCCAGGGCGGCTAGCAGAGGGCAACTGTGCACCTAAACCCGGAGGGGGAGGTGTCTCTGCCTGTGCTGACCCAGGGTATCTCAGAGCAAGAAGGACTTCTGTAGTAGCCCAAGGATCCAGCCCCACTTTGGCTGCCCCAGGATAGAGAGCCAGAGCTGCGGTTCCAGTAGGTTCTGCTGCCGCCCTGTGAGAGACCCTGGGGGCTTTGCAGCCACTTGGTGCCTTCTGAGGTGCGACTGAGAAAAGCTGCTTTGTTGGGTGAGTGCTGAGGAGGGGGCTCTGGGCGGCTTCCCCAGGACGGGCTGGTAGGTGAGCAGCACAGTCGCTTGCATTTGGGGGGCTGATCCCCTGGTTCATTCCTCCGTTTCCCTGAGGTTATTTGAACAAGACCTGTTTTACTCAGGGATCTGTGGATTGAGGGGTCCTGCGACGTCACATCAGAGATGCTGTGGTTGGTTTGTTATAGATGCAGGCTTGTTTCTGGGGAGAAATCCTGACTCCAATTCAGAGAAATGGGAGCTGCATTCAGTTGGGACACGAATACAGGAACTGCTTTCAGATCCTTCTAGACGGAGGAGCTGAGATCCCACTTTCTGAGTTCTGCTGGAGCCAGAGCCCCAGGTAAAAGTGCAGAGTGTCCACCACTTAAACATGTTTTTATTAATTTTCAATCATATTTTTTTTTCCAACAATGTTACAGTAGTTAGAAGTGACTGAAAACTTGACCGGTACTTGATGTCCTAAAACTTCCATTATTTTATTGTTAAATTTACACCTGAAACATGATTTGTTATAATTATCCTTCCCTGTATTCCTTGGAAAGAAACTCACCCATAATACCCTTCAAATGTACTCATTATCTCATCTCCTTTTCTTTCTTTCTTCTTCTTCTTCTTCCTTTTTTTTTTTTAAGATTTTATGCCAGAACCACGGGTGTTGGGTGGGGGATGGCAGAGGGAGAAGTTGACTCAACACTGAGCAGGGGGCCCGGCATGGGACTCGATCTCGGGGACCCTGAGATCAAGACCTGGGACAGACGCTTAAGTGACTGAATCACCCAGGCGCCACAGCTTATATCATTTCAACTGAGATTTGCCATGTTTTCTAATTTCTCATGAACCCGTAACAATCTTCAAAAGTTTTAAATTGGTTGCAGTTTACTAAAGCTCATTCACAGGATCCCACTGTGACATCTTCTGTTCAACGTGTCAGGACCACTTCTAAATATATGGAAGATTATACTAACTAAGCAAAATTTGTGAATCACTGTTTGAAGAAAAAGCATGATGGTAATTTTTTTAAGATATTAAAATAGATGCTTACATCCACTGGTTCATGCACTTCCAACTTATTGTTTTATTTTCCTTGTTGCTTATTTCTATTTCAGATATTATATTCCTGTACCTTCCTGAGATTTAAATTCCCCACGTGTACTTTCAAGGATCCTTTCTGTCATTTGTCAGAAAGGAGACAGACCATTTGATGAGGATGCAGCTTTGTATAATTTCAAGATTTGTTGTTTAGGTTTTTAGAAACATTTCCCACCCATTTGAAAATATCATCCCACCTTGACAAGTTACATAAAAAGTGTAATCTTCTTGTATCAGTATGATTTCATTTCATTATACTGTGTTTCTTCTTTTGATATTTTATATTTATGTCTAAAACTTGAGAATATCTCATAAGTTCACTGAATGTCCAAAAAGTATGAAATTTTGAAGGTTTGCATATTTGAAATCATAAATGCAGAGATATGCCTGTTAAATTAAGGCTATTTGCTGAGCAAGATGCAAGTGACATAATCATTTTGGGGGACGAAATAATGTCTTCTATTCTTTTACAAACATGCTACACTTGTTTCAATATCATATATCTGGATATGAGCAATTATTTTTTCTTTTCAATTTTTTATTTAAATTCTACTTAGTTAACATTCAGGGTATGGATATGAGCAATCTTATTACAGTATCTTTTTATAATTTATTAATTTAAGAAACTAAACTTATCATTTTTTTCTCCATGATAAGAAAAATCTACAGAAGTATCATCATTTCTTATGACAAAATTCTTTTAAAATTCTATTTAATAATTTGTGAGAGGAAGAGAGATCATGAATGGAAGGGGTGAGGGAGAGTGTGAAGATGAGTCCCTGCTGAGCAGGGAGTCCGATGCCGGGCTCGATCCCAGGACCCTGAGAAATGACCTGAGCCGAAGGCAGCTGCTTAACCCACTGAGAAACCCGGGTGCCCTTTTATGACGTTATTCTTAATATGACATCTCTTATAATCGAACGTTTTCCTCATTGATGGGCTACATCTGTTTTACCATCAATAACCAAGAAGAAGCATTTTCTCTCAATATTCTTTTTTTTATTTTTTATTGTTATGTTAATCACCATATATTACATCATTAGTTTTTGGTGCAGTGTTCCATGATTCATTGTTTGTTCA
>NW_027400882.1:0-3022 GCF_003265705.2 Callorhinus ursinus
TCAGTCTGGCCAGGGGTTTATCAATCTTGTTAATTCTTTCAAAGAACAAGCTCCTACTTTCGTTGATCTGTTCTATTGTTCTTTTGGTTTCTATTTCATTGATTTCTGCTCTGATCTTTATTATTTCTCTTCTCCTGCTGGGTTTAGGCTTTATTTGCTGTTTTTTCTCTAGCTCCTTTAGGTGTAGGGTTAGGTTGTGTATTTGAGAACTTTCTTGTTTCTTGAGAAAGGCTTGTATTGCTATATACTTTCCTCTCAGGACTACCTTTGCTGTATCCCAAAGATTTTGAACAGTTGTATTTTCATTTTCATTGGTTTCCATGAATTTTTTTAATTCTTCTTTAATTTCCTGTTGGACCCATTCATTCTTCAGTAGGATGCTCTTTAGCCTCCATGTATTTGAGTTCTTCCGACTTTCCTCTTGTGATTGAGTTCTAGTTTCAAAGTATTGTGGTCTGAAAATATGCAGGGAATAATCCCAATCTTTTGGTACCAGTTGAGACCTGATTTGTGACCTAGGAGGTGATCAATTCTGGAGAATGTTCCATGGGCACTAAAGAATGTGTATTCCTTTGCTTTGGGATGGGATGTTCTGAATATGTCTGTAAAGTCCATTTGGTCCAGTGTTTCATTTAAAGTCTTTATTTCCTTGTTGATCTTTTGCTTAAATGATCTGTCTATTTCAGTCAGGGGGTGTTAAAGTCCCCCACTATTATTGTATTGTTGTCAATGTGTTTCTTTGCTTTTGTTATTAATTGCCTTATATAATTGGCTGCTCCCATGTTAGGGGCATAGATATTTACAATTGTTAGATCTTCTTGGTGGATAGACCCTTTAATTGGATATAGTGTCCTTCTTCATCTCTTATTACAGTCTTTGTTTTAAAATCTAATTTGATATAAGGATTGGCACCCCAGCTTTCTTTTGGTGTCCATTAGCATGGTAAATGGTTTTCCACCCCCTCACTTTCAATCTGGGGGTGTCTTTGGGTCTAAAATGAGTCTCTTGCAGACAGCATATTGATGGGTTTTGTTTTTTAATCCAATCTGATAGCCTGTGTCTTTTGATTGGGGCATTTAGCCCATTTACATTCAGGGTAACTATTGAAAGGTATGAATTTAGTGCCATTGTATTGCCTGTAAGGTGACTGTTACTGTATATTGTCTGTGTTCCTTTCTGATCTATGCTCCTTTTAGGCTCTCTTTTTGCTTAGAGGACCCCTTTCAATATTTCTTGTAGGGCTGGTTTGGTGTTTGCAAATTCCTTTAGTTTTTGTTTGTCCTGGAAGCTTTTTATCTCTCCTTCTATTTTCAATGGCAGCCTACCTAGATATGGTATTCTTGGCTGCATATTTTTCTCCTTTAGTGCTCTGATGATATCATGCCAGTCCTTTCTGGCCTGCCAGGTCTCTGTGGATAGGTCTGTTGCCAATCTAATGGTTCTACCATTTTAGGGTACATATCTCTTCTCCCGAGCTGCTTTCAGGATTTTCTCTTTGTCCCTGAGACTCGTAAGTTTTACTATTAGATGTCGAGGTGTTGACCTATTTTTTATTGACTTTGAGAGGGGTTCTCTGTGCCTCCTGGATTTTGATGCCTGTTTCCTTCCCCACATTAGGGAAGTTCTCTGCTATTATTTGCTCCAATACACCTTCGGCTCCTCTCTCTCTTTCTTCTTCTTCTGGGATCGCAATTATTCTAATGTTGTTTCGTCTTATCATATCACTTATCTCTCGAATTCTGCCCTCGTGATCGTGTAGTTGTTTCTTTCTTTTTCTCAGCCTATTTTCCATTATTTGGTCTTCTATATCACTGATTCTCTCTTCTGCCTCATTTATCCTAGCAGTTAGTACCCCCATTTTTGATTGCACCCCATTAATAGCCTTTTTGATTTCGACTTGGTTAGATTTTAGTTCTTTTATTTCTCCAGAAAGGGTTTCTCTAATAACTTCCACACTTTTTTCAAGCCCAGCTAGTATCTTTAAAGTCATGATTCTGAACTCTAGGTCCGACATCGTACTAATGTCCGTATTGAGTAGGTCCCTGGCAGACGGTACTACCTCTTGTTCTTTTGGCTGAGGTGATTTTTTTCGTCTTGTCATTTTGTCCAGAGGAGAATAGATGAATGAGAGAACAAAATGCTAACAGGTTAACAACGTCTCCAGCAAATATACTCTATACGAATCAGTGAAGACCTGAAACCAGGGGACAAGAAAGGGAAAGAAAGAAGAGAAAAAAAAAAAGGAAAAAGAAAAAGATAAAAACAAACAAAAACGGAACAAAACAAAAACAAACAGAATATGATCAAATATGATCAGGCTTGTGCATAGATCAGTGCCACACACTAGCTTTTGGGCATATTTTGGTCTGTTAGAAGAAAGTGCCTGCTCAAATTTTAAAGGAAGAAAGACTTATATATGTACAAAATAAGGGCTGATACAATGAAGGGATGGAAGATGATTGTAAAGATGAAAATTATAAAAGATTTTATAAAAGGAATTGATAAGATAAGAAGTTGTTTGAAAAAAGAAAGAAGATTTAAAAAAAAAGAAAAAAGAAAAAAAAGAAGAAAAAAGGGAGAGAATGTGATCAGGCAGGAGACTAGAACAAAGCCATACACTAGTGATTTAGGGTATATTTTGATCTGTTAGAAGAAATTGTATCTCAAAATTTTAAAGAGAGAACAACTTATATATATATGCCAAAAATAAGGGTAACTACTATGAAAGGATAAAAATATGACTCTAAAAATGAAAAATAAAAAATGTTTTTTTTAAAAAGGGATTGGTAAGATGTTGTTTGAAAAAGGGGAAAAACAAAAATTCAAAAAAAAACAGTTAAAAAATTAACTCTGAAAAACTAATGAGTTATGGTAAAAAAGCCATGAATTCTATGTGCAGTATTCCCCTAGCGCTGGAGTTCTCCCGTTGTCCTTGATCGGTAAACTTGGTCTTGGCTTGCTGGCTGTTGGTGCTGATCTTCTGGGGAAGGGGCCTGTTGCCATGGTTCCCAAATGTCTTTGC
>NW_027400882.1:3122-4852 GCF_003265705.2 Callorhinus ursinus
GTGAAAATGACGGCCTCCCAATCTCCGCCCTGGAGGAGCTGAGAACTCAGGGCCCTGCTCCTCAGTGCGCCCCCAGAGAAAAGCAGTCACTCCCATCTCCCCGGTCTCCGGCCGCACTCCATGCTCACCCGGCCTGTGACCGAGTGTTTCTATGTCTCACCTGACCCCGTGTGTAGTCTCCAAACCCAGCAGATCCCTGTGGTGCGCTCCCCCGCTGCTCCTCCCCTGGGGAGGAAGGGGAGTCTCCCCGGATCTGCCGCTTGTTGGGTCCCTGCTGGAGGAGCAGTAGCCTGACTGGGCCGCGGATCACAGTTTATGGCCACCCCGAGCTGAGAGCCCGCGCCTCGGCTCCGTCTCTGCAGCCGGCTTCCCCGCTCCAGTACCTGGGAGCTCTGCTGCACTCAGGCACCCCCGGTCTTTCTGTGACCCCGAGGGTCCTGAGACCACACTGTCCCGCAAGGGTTCCACCCCCCCTTAGCCACTGGAGCGACGTCCCTCCGCGGATCCGACTTCTAAAAGTTCCGATTTTGTGCTCCGCAGTTCTAGCACTTGCCAGAAGCGGCCGACGGAGGCCCCCTCCCCCGCCGTCTATCCTCCCGAATATTGCCTCAGATTCACTTCTCTGCACGTCCTACCTTCCAGAAAGTGGTCGCTTTTCTGTTCAGAGTGTTGTTACTCTTCTTATCTTCGATCTCCTGTTGAGTTTGTAGGTGTTCAGAATGGTTTGATCCCTATTCAGCTGAATTCCTGAGACCAGACGAAATCCAGGTCTCCTACTCCTCCGCCATCTTGCTCCTCTTTCTTCGATGGTATTTTGATAGGGAATGCACTAAGTGTGTAGAGTGCTCTAGGTAGCATAGACATTTTCACAAAATTTGTTCTTCCAATCCATGAGCATGTAATGTTTTTCCATTTCTTTGTGTCTTCCTGGATTTCGTTCTGAGTATTTTATAGTTTTCTGAGTACAGATTCTTTGCCTCTTTGGTTAGATTTATTCCTAGGTATCTTATTGTTTTGGGTGCAATTGTAAATGGGATCGACTCATTAATTTCTCTTCTGTCTTGTTATTGGTGTATAGGAATGCACTGATTTCTGTGCATTGATTTTATATCCTGCCACTTTACTGAATTCCTGTATGAGTTCTAGCAGTTTTGGGGTGGAGTCTTTTGGGTTTTCCACATGCAGTATCATATCATCTGCAGAGAGTGAGAGTTTGATTTCTTCTTTGCCGATTTGGATGCCTTTTATTTCCTTTTGTTGTCTGATGGCTGAGGCTAGGACTTCTAGTACTGTGTTGAATAGCAGTGGTGATAGTAGACATCCTGGCCATGTTCCTGACCTTAGGGGAAAAGCTCTCAGTTTTTTCCCATTGAGAATGAAATTCGCTGTGGGTTTTTCATAGATGGCTTTTACGATATTGAGATATGTACCCCCTATCCTTACACTACGAAGAGTTTTAATCAAGAAAGGATGCTATACTTTGTCAAATGCTTTTTCTGCATCAATTCAGAGGATCATATGGTTCTTGTTCTTTCTTTTATTAATGTATCACATTGATTGATTTGCAGACATTGAACCAGCCTTTCAGCCCAGGAATAAATCCCACTTGGTCATGGTGAAAAATCCTTCTAATGTACTATTGGCTAGTATCTTGGTGAGAATTCTTGCATCCATGTTCATCAGGGATATTGGTCTGTAATTCTGCTTTTTGATGGGGTCTTTGTCTGGTT
>NW_027400883.1:0-4852 GCF_003265705.2 Callorhinus ursinus
AAAAAAGCCATGAATTCTATGTGCAGTATTCCCCTAGCACTGGAGTTCTCCCATTCTCCTTGATCAGTAAACTTGGTCTTGGCTTGCTGGCTGTTCCTGCTGATCTCCTGGGGGAGGGGCCTGTTTCCATGGTTCCCAAATGTCTTTGCGGAGGCGGAATTGCCCCGCCCTTGTGAGTCCGGGCTAAGCAAGCTGCTCCGGTTTGCTCTCAGGAGCTTTTGTTCCCTGCAAGCTCTCGGTACAGCTTTGGAGGACCAGGGTGAAAATGGTGGCCTCCCAATCTCCACCCGGAGGAGCTGAGGACTTGGGGCCCCGCTCCTCAGTGCGCCCCCAGGGAAAAGCAGTCACTCCTGTGTCCGTCCCCGGTCTCCGGCCGCACTCCGTGCTCACCCGGCCTGTGATTGAGCGTTTCTATGTCTGGCACCCGACCCCGTGTGGAGTCTCCAAACCCAGCAGATCCCTGCGGTGCACTTCTGCGCCGCTCCTCCCACTGGAGGAAGGGGAGTCTCCCCAGCTCTGCCGCTCTTTGAGTCCCTGCTGGCGGAGCAGTGGCCGACCTGGGCCGCGGATCACAGTTTATGGCAACCCCGAGCTGAGAGCCCGCCCCTCGGCTCCATCTCTGCAGCCGGCTTCCCCCCTCCGATACCTGGGAGCTCTGCCGCACTCAGGCACCCCCGGTCTTTCTGTGACCCCAAGGGTCCTGAAACCACACTGTCCCGCGAGGGTTCTACCCCCCCCTTAGCCACTGGAGCGATGTCCCTCAGGGGAGCCGACTTCTAAAAGTTCCGATTTCGTGCTCCGCGGCGCTAGCACTTGCCAGAAGCGGCCGGCGGAGGCCCCTCCCCCGCCGTCTATCCTCCCAAATATCGCCTCGGATTCACTTCTCCGCACGTCCTACCTTCCAGTAAGTGGTCGCTTTTCTGTTCAGAGAGTTGTTGCTATTCTTTTCCTCAATTTCCTGTTGAGTTCGTTGGTGTTGAGAATCGTTTCATCCCTATCCAGCTGAATTCCTGAGACCAGACGAAATGCAGGTCTCCTACTCCTCCGCCATTTTGCTCCGCCCAGCCACCCTTTTACTTTATGAATCAAGGAGAATTTCTTTTACATTTTTTTAAAATTTTTTTTATTGTTATGTTAATCACCATATATTACATCATTAGTTTTTGGTGCAGTGTTCCATGATTCATCGTTTGTTCATAACACCCAGTGCTCCATGCAGAACGTGCCCTCCTCAATACCCATCACCGGGATAACCCATCCCCCTCCCCCCCGCCCCTCTAGAACCCTCACTTTGTTTTTCAGAGTCCATCATCTCTCATGGTTTGTCTCCCCCTCTGACATACTCCCCTTTTCTTCCTCTCCTGTTATCTTCTTCTTTTTCTTTTTTCTTAAAATATGTTGCGTTATTTGTTTCAGAAGTACAGATCTGTGATTCAACAGTCTTGCACAATTCACAGCGCTCACCGTAGCACATACCCTCCCCAATGTCTATCACCCAGCCACCCCATCCCTCCCAACCACAACCACTCCAGTAACACTCAGTTTGTTTCCTGAGATTAAGAATTCCTCATATCAGTGAGGTCATGTGATACATGTCTTTCTCTGATTGACTTATTTCACTCAGCATAACACCCTCCAGTTCCATCCACGTCGTTGCAAATGGCAAGATCTCATTCTTTTGATGGCTGCATAATATTCCATTGTGTATATATACCACATCTTCTTTATCCATTCATCTCTCGATGGACATCTTGGCTCTTTCCACAGTTTGGCTATTGTGGACATTGCTGCTATAAACATTGGGGTACACGTACCCCTTCGGGTCCCTACATTTGTATCTTTGGGGTAAATACCCAGTGGTGCAATTGCTGGATCAAACGGTAGCTCTAATTTCAACTGTTTGAGGAACCTCCATACGGTTTTCCAGAGTGGTTGCACCAGCTTGCATTCCCACCAACAGTGTAGAAGGGTTCCCCTTTCTCCACATCCCCGCAAACATCTGTTGTTCCCTGACTTGTTAATTTTAGCCATTCTGACGGGTGTGAGGTGGTATCTCATTGAGGTTTTGATTTGGATTTCCCTGATGCCGAGCGATGCTGAGCACTTTTTCATTTGCCTGTTGGCCATTTGGATGTCTTCTTTGGAGAAATGTCTGTTCATGTCTTCTGCCCATTTCTTGATTGGATTATTTGTTCTTTGGGTGTTGAGTTTGATAAGTTCTTTATAGATTTTGGATACTAGCCCTTTATCTGATATGTCATTTGCAAATATTTTCTCCCATTCTGTCGGTTGTCTTTTGGTTTTGTTGACTGTTTCTTTTGCTGTGCAAAAACTTTTTATCTTGATGAAATCCCAATAGTTCATTTTTGCCCGGGCTTCCCGTGCCTTTGGCGATGTTTCTAGGAAGAAGTTGCTGCGGCTAAGGTCGAAAAGGTTGCTACCTGTGTTCTCCTTTAGGATTTTGATGGACTCCTGTCTCACGTTTAGGTCTTTCAACCATTGTGAGTCTATTTTTGTGTGTGGTGTAAGGAAATGGTCCAGTTTCATTCTTCTGCATGTGGCTGTCCAATTTTCCCAACACCATTTGTTGAAGAGACTGTCTTTTTGCCATTGGACATTCTTTCCTGCTTTGTCAAAAATAAGTTGACCATAGAGTTGAGAGTCCATTTCTGGGCTCTCGATTCTGTTCCATTGATCTATGTGTCTGTTTTTGTGCCAGTACCAAACTGTCTTGATGATGACAGCTTTGTAATAGAGCTGGAAGTCCGGAATTGTGATGCCGCCAGCTTTGCTTTTCTTTTTCAGTATTCCTCTGGCTATTCTGGGTCTCTTCTGGTTCCATACAAATTTTAAGATTATTTGTTCCATTTCTTTGAAAAAAGTGGATGGTATTTTGATGGGGATTGCTTTGAATGTGTAGATTGCTCTAGGTAGCATTGACATCTTCACAATGTTGATTCTCCCAATCCATGAGCATGGAACGTTTTTGCATTTCTTTGTGTCTTCTTCAATTTCTTTCCTGAGTATTTTATAGTTTTCTGAGTACAGATCCTTTGCCTCTTTGGTTAGATTTATTCCTAGGTATCTAATGGTTTTGGGTGCAATTGTAAATGGGATCGACTCCTTGATTTGTCTCTCTTCTGTCTTGTTGTTGGTGTATAGGAATGCCACTGATTTCTGTGCATTGATTTTTTATCCTGCTACTTTACTGAATTCCTGTATGAGTTCTAGCAGTTTTGGGGTGGAGTCTTTTGGGTTTTCCACATACAGTATCATATCATCTGCAAAGAGTGAGAGTTTGACTTCCTCTTTGCCGATTTGGATGCCTTTGATTTCTTTTTGTTGTCGGATTGCTGTGGCTAGGACTTCTAATACTATATTGAATAGCAGTGGTGAGAGTGGACATCCCTGCCGCGTTCCTGACCTTAGGGGAAAAGCTCTCATTCTTTCCCCATTGAGAATGATATTCGCTGTAGGTTTTTCATAGATGGCTTTTATGATATTGAGGTATGTACCCTCTATCCCTATACTCTGAAGAGTTTTGATCAAGAAAGGATGTTGTACTTTGTCAAATGCTTTTTCTGCATCTATTGAGAGGATCATATGATTCTTGCTCTTTCTTTTGTTAATGTATTGTATCACGTTGATTGATTTGCGGATGTTGAACCAGCCTTGCAGCCCAGGAATAAATCCCACTTGGTCATGGTGAATAATCTTTAAATGTACTGTTGGATCCTATTGGCTAGTATTTTGGTGAGAATTTTTGCATCCATGTTCATCGAGGATATTGGTCTGTAATTCTCTTTTTTGATGGAGTCTTTGTCTGGTTTTGGGATCAAGGTAATGCTGGCCTCATAAAATGAGTTTGGAAGTTTCCCTTCCATTTCTATTTTTTGGAACAGTTTCAGGAGAACCGGTATTAATTCTTCTTTAAATGTCTGATAGAATTCCCCTGGGAAGCCGTCTGGCCCTGGGCTTTTGTTTCTTGGGAGATTTTTGATGACTGTTTCAATTTCCTTAGTGGTTATAGGTCTGTTCAGATTTTCTATTTCTTCCTGGTTCAATTTTGGTAGTTGATACATCTCTAGGAATGCACCCATTTCTTCCAGGTTCTCTAATTTGCTGGCATAGCGTTGCTCCTAATATGTTCTTATAATTGTTTGTATTTCTTTGGTGTTGGTTGTGATCTCTCCTCTTTCATTCATGATTTTGTTGATTTGGGTCATTTCTCTTTTCTTTTTGATCAGTCTGGCCAGGGGTTTATCAATCTTGTTAATTCTTTCAAAGAACCAGCTCCTAGTTTCGTTGATCTGTTCTACTGTTCTTTTGGTTTCTAGTTCATTGATTTCTGCTCTGATCTTTATGATTTCTCTTCTCCTGCTGGGTTTAGACTTTATTTGCTGTTCTTTCTCCAGCTCCTTTAGGTGTAGGGTTAGGTTGTGTATTTGAGACCTTTCTTGTTTCTTGAGAAAGGCTTGTATTGCTATATACTTTCCTCTCAGGACTGCCTTTGCTGTATCCCAAAGATTTTGAACAGTTGTGTTTTCATTTTCATTGGTTTCCATGAATTTTTTAAATTCTTCTTTAATTTCCTGGTTGACCCATTCATTCTTTAGTAGGATGCTCTTTAGCCTCCATATATTTGAGTTCTTTCCGACTTTCCTCTTGTGATTGAGTTCTAGTTTCAAAGCATTGTGGTCTGAAAATATGTAGGGAATAATCCCAATCTTTTGGTACCAGTTGAGACCTGATTTGTGACCTAGGATGTGCTCAATTCTGGAGAATGTTCCATGGGCACTAGAGAAGAATGTGTATTCCGTTGCTTTGGGATGGAATGTTCTGAATATGTCTG
>NW_027400884.1:0-4851 GCF_003265705.2 Callorhinus ursinus
TCTCACCCTCAGCCTTGGCCTCCATGGTCTCTGGCTCCTGGACCACTCTCTGGGGGACAACCACCTGGGACAGTGTTCTGGGTGGTGTAGGAGGTCTTCCCCTACAATGTCCAGCATCTGCTCCTGGGGACCCCTGTGGGGTCACCCCCTATGTCGAGGAGATGGAGGGCATGTCCACCAGCCTCCTCTCCATGTCCTCCGTGGCCTTCTGCAAAGACAGGGACCGGTAGCCGGCCCCGAGTTATCACAGCCCTCCCCGGGTCATCCGCACTGTCCTCCTGCCCAGTCCCCCTGCTGCTCCCAGATCAGACACACCTGTGCGTGCACAGCCCTGCACCCGGGATGCAGTGACACATCCCTGCAGGGCTATCGGGATAAACTTTGGGCAGAAGGGGCAGCGCCCGCAAACCCCATCCCACACAGCCAGCCTTGACCTTGAACATGACCTCCTGCTCGGGGTGGCCCCGCCCCGCATGATCCCTCTTTACACACACACACACACACACACACACACACACACACACACACTCACACACAGACACACATCCCTTCCACACACGTGCACTCACACACACACACAGACACACACCCCCATCCACACACGCATACACACACACACACACAGGGAGGGCAACTGGGGCTACACAGGTCATCAGAGCGAGTGGGGCTGTGTGGACGGCTCTGGGCCTCCTGGTGTCACCTTTCTGTGCTTCCGGCCAAATGGCCAGAGGCGGTGGGGAGCCCTGACCCAAAATCCCCAGCGGGGGACAGCATCTGCACGGCGCGATTTCTTCCACCTGCAGCCTCCGGACCTCGGCAGGCAACATGTGAATATCTTGGTTGAGGATCTCCAACAAAATGAGCTGGGCAGGGGGCTGTCTGTGGAATGTGGGTGCCTGGTTACCGGGGTTCCAAATTCTGTTGGGCTCTGTTGTCAGGGAATTGAGGTCACCACTGCCTGGGGTCCCCTTACCCAACTTCCTCCTCACACAAGAGCCCCCCGAGGGCCCCCGTCCCCCACTGCTCAATGCTAACCCTCCCCCCATACCCCATCCACAGAGTGACACCCACACAGCCCACCCACAGCGCCCGGGAGGCCTGGGTGCAGCTGGTGTCTGTGCTGTGATGGCACAGACCTGGGTTCAGACCTGGTTCCTGTGCGTGCCCAGAGCTGTGACTCTGGACAGACCCCGTGCCTCTCAGGGCCTCCCCAGGCTCCCCATCTGCACATCGGGGTATTCTGGCTTCTACTTCTAGGGATGCCATCAGGAGTAGGACCTCTACACATGTTCCGTGCCTGCTATCACAGGAGGCTGCTGCATACTTGGCAATGCAAGGATGAGCCAAGGGCTGGGCTTGGCAAGGAATACAGCTCAGAGGGGCTGGAATCTGCTCTGGGGTCCAGGCAAAGCCACAACCCTCCTGCCTGTGTCGCAGCCCCCGTGGCAATGTAGTAATGAACTGATTCTGACCTTGTACCCTGGTGACGGAGACTTCCAGGGGCTCCCATTAGGGTTAGGGTTAGGGTACGGGTTAGGGTTAGGGTTAGGGACCTCTACACATGTTCCGTGCCTGCTATCACAGGAGGCTGGTGCATACTTGGCAATGCAAGGATGAGCCAGGGGTTGGGCTTGGCATGGAACACAGCTCAGAGGGGCTTGAATCTGCTCTGGGGTCCAGGCAAAGCCAACCCCCTCCTGCCTGTGTCCCATCCCCCGTGGGAAGGTAGTAATGAACTGATTCTGACCTTCTCCTCTCACAACACAGACTTCCATGGGCTCCAAATAGGGTTAGGCTCAGGTCCCAGGGCCTTGTCTGTGCCCGTGTGCTGGGCAGTCCCCACAGTGGCTCCTGGCACCCCTGAATCCTGGTCACACATCCCTATGGAATTCCCTCCCTTCCAGGGTGGATGGCCTATGTGACGGTTCTCTCAGGAATAGAATGGCACAACTGGTTCCCCCTGTCCTGTGTTCATTCTCTGTCTCCTTCTCTGTCTCTGTGTCTGTGTCTCTCCCAGGAGCAGGATCTGTGGGTTCCATGGGCGATGTGAGAAACCTCAGAAGCCTGCCTTGTCCCTGTTTCCCTCTCCGGTCCTGGTGCTCCATTCCTTCCTAAGGCGTCCTCACCCTGACCAGAGCAGTGATTCTGGATCCTCTTCCACATGGGGACCCTGAGGCTGCAACAAGGAGGGCCCTGACCTTGGTCTCCAGACTGGTGGCCCAGTGCTCTGCCACGTTCTGCGTAGCCAGGTCCTCAGCCCCCCAAGCCCCGAGTCTGTCCTCTGCTGAGAAGGACCTCGAGGGGGTAGAAAACATTTTCCCACGACTGGGATCACAGGGGGTCGGGGATGGAGATCCGAGGCCAACAGGCTCTTCTACAAGCCTGTGGGACCCTTGGGACACTGCATCTCTGCAGCCCAAGTGACAGCAGAGTTAGCTGAGGCCTTTTGTGCTATAGCCCTCTGGACTTGGTGGTGGGTATCTCTTCCTACTCCCAAGTGCCCAGGGTGGTGGTGGACACCGGAACCCAGACCCTGTCTTTTCCCAGTGCCCTGGCAACCCCCTGGGTCCCTTGGGGACCCTGACCATCAGCATGGCCTGTCTCCCTTCCCCATGCTCTGGATCTGGGTCCTTGCCAGGAGCCCTGATGCCCTGCCCCATGGCCCAGCTGTCTCCAACCTCTTTCTTCTTTCCCCCTTGTCCTCCACCTCGCTCCCAGGATGTCCTCCCCTTCTGATCCCCAGCTGGGCAGTCAGAGTGGTGTGTGGGGGCGGGTTTGCAGGTGCGCATGCCTCTACATGCCTGGGGATGCCAAGGTCATGTCCCCACATGGGACATGGTGGGTAGCTATCCCCGAATCTGAGGGGCTCTCACCCCCAAAGCGAACCTCATGGGACGGTTGGGGTTGGCCTAGGACTGGAGAGCAGCCCTGCTCCTTGGGCTCTGCACCCCTCATTTGTCTTGGGCCAGTTCCTGCCTCTCTTGACCCAGGTTCCCAACTGTTCCTGAGGGTTGGACATAGAAAAGCTTGAACGTGGCCACTCCTCTAGGGGTAGGTGGGGGACAGGTGCACCAGGCACCCAGGCCTCCCCACCGAGAGGGGAGCCATGGCCAGGTGTGTCATGGCCAGGTGTGCAAAGGAGACCTGCACGCAGCACCTGTACGGTGAACCAGCCCTGCAGCGGATGTACATGAGACCCATGGCTCTGCACCTGACCATTCCCCCACATTCCCTCACCACAGCCAACCGCGCTGTGGCCCCACAAGTCCACTGGGCCCCGCAATCACACCCACCCTGGGCGGCAGGCCTTAGGGTGCAAGGCCAGGTGGGTAGGACATCTGGGGACACACAGGTCATTGAATAATCCTCCCACCCAGCTGTCCTGGAATGCAGACTCCCTCTTAGGGCCCAGCTAAGTGCAGGGCTGGGCCAGAGGACCTGGAGGCATCAGTGGACCCAACTCAGGAAAGGGAGAAGATCAGTCTGCCCCTTCCCCTTCTCCTCTCCTCCTTCTGCCTTGTCTTCCTGGCAGGAGCAGGGACAGAGGTCCAGCCTGTCCCTGGCTGCAGCCCCAGCTGGAGTCAGAGAGGCGGGAAGGAGGCCGGGGAGGAGGGGCCCAGCAGCAGGATGCCCGAGTGTGAAGGAGGTTGTTACTGTAATGAGGGACCCCATGGGCATTCAGGGATTTCAGCCCTTTTTAGACGTGAGCCGTGGCCACAGGACTCGGCCCCTGCCCCATCCTTCCCTCTCCACAAGGCCCTGCATCCTCCCCAGCGCAGTCCTTGTCCACAGCCAGTCCTCCCTCCAGCCCCAGGGGCTCCACGGGCTGTGAAATCATTAAAAGCTGGAACGGAGCCATTCCTATGAGACCTGATTCCGGGTCCTGCAGCCCCACAGTGAGGAGAGGTGAGGCCAGGCAGGAGCGGGGAGACGGCAGAATGGACTCTCCCTGGGGGCCATGGATCACTGGTCAGTGCAGACCCTGTTGTGTGCTGGTGCCTAGGGCACCCACAATCTGTCTCCTGGTCAGACTCCGGGAGGGAGACCAGAGTGTGGCTCCTGCTAGCTCAGATGTGTCACTCCGTCCTGTAGCTACAGCCTGTCCCACCAGCTGAACTCCTCCTCCTAGTCGGCCAGCTCACCTTCACGGTCAAGAACAGGCCATCATGAAGGTCAGGGGCCAGTGCGTGGCTGGTCAAGCAGGGGAGGGCTCACTTTCAACTCAGGGAGTCTCTGGCTGGTCCAGCAGGGGCTTTGGAGGGCTGTCTTTCCAGCTTCTCTGCTGACCAGCTCTGGGACTGGAGCCATTTACCTCCCCTCTCTGGGCCTCGCTCTCCTCCTCTCTGCAATGGGGTGATGCTGAATTATCCCTCCCATGGCAGGAACATGTAGAGTGCTGGTGATTGATGTAAGCTGGGCAGAGAGCCTGGATTGCAGACTGCAGAGGGGGATGATGAGTGGTATGGGCATTGAGCACTCCTTCCCCCAAAAGTAATTTAGTTTTTCCATGCAGCCGCCAGTCCCTTGGCTGCGAGCCCAGGAGCAATGGCCGACCACACTCCTGACACCAGGCCTCTGCATGTGGCTCTTCCTCAGTAGTGGGGATGTGGTGGGGACCCCATGACATGGGGCCAACTCCTCTCTTTGAGGGAAGGAGAACAAAGAAGACTTTCCTTGGGGTACCCCAAGGCCACATAAGAGGGGAGGAGGCTGCCTCCAAATGGTACATTGAAATTCTGCTTCTGTTGGAAACTGAGCGTTGGGGTTTGGTTCTTTCACTTGCTGGGCTGACGACACACACTTGCTCTCCATGACTCCTCCTCAGATGAAGAGCTCTTGCATGTCCCGGGA
>NW_027400885.1:0-4851 GCF_003265705.2 Callorhinus ursinus
TCTCACCCTCAGCCTTGGCCTCCATGGTCTCTGGCTCCTGGACCACTCTCTGGGGGACAACCACCTGGGACAGTGTTCTGGGTGGTGTAGGAGGTCTTCCCCTACAATGTCCAGCATCTGCTCCTGGGGACCCCTGTGGGGTCACCCCCTATGTCGAGGAGATGGAGGGCATGTCCACCAGCCTCCTCTCCATGTCCTCCGTGGCCTTCTGCAAAGACAGGGACCGGTAGCCGGCCCCGAGTTATCACAGCCCTCCCCGGGTCATCCGCACTGTCCTCCTGCCCAGTCCCCCTGCTGCTCCCAGATCAGACACACCTGTGCGTGCACAGCCCTGCACCCGGGATGCAGTGACACATCCCTGCAGGGCTATCGGGATAAACTTTGGGCAGAAGGGGCAGCGCCCGCAAACCCCATCCCACACAGCCAGCCTTGACCTTGAACATGACCTCCTGCTCGGGGTGGCCCCGCCCCGCATGATCCCTCTTTACACACACACACACACACACACACACACACACACACACACACTCACACACAGACACACATCCCTTCCACACACGTGCACTCACACACACACACAGACACACACCCCCATCCACACACGCATACACACACACACACACAGGGAGGGCAACTGGGGCTACACAGGTCATCAGAGCGAGTGGGGCTGTGTGGACGGCTCTGGGCCTCCTGGTGTCACCTTTCTGTGCTTCCGGCCAAATGGCCAGAGGCGGTGGGGAGCCCTGACCCAAAATCCCCAGCGGGGGACAGCATCTGCACGGCGCGATTTCTTCCACCTGCAGCCTCCGGACCTCGGCAGGCAACATGTGAATATCTTGGTTGAGGATCTCCAACAAAATGAGCTGGGCAGGGGGCTGTCTGTGGAATGTGGGTGCCTGGTTACCGGGGTTCCAAATTCTGTTGGGCTCTGTTGTCAGGGAATTGAGGTCACCACTGCCTGGGGTCCCCTTACCCAACTTCCTCCTCACACAAGAGCCCCCCGAGGGCCCCCGTCCCCCACTGCTCAATGCTAACCCTCCCCCCATACCCCATCCACAGAGTGACACCCACACAGCCCACCCACAGCGCCCGGGAGGCCTGGGTGCAGCTGGTGTCTGTGCTGTGATGGCACAGACCTGGGTTCAGACCTGGTTCCTGTGCGTGCCCAGAGCTGTGACTCTGGACAGACCCCGTGCCTCTCAGGGCCTCCCCAGGCTCCCCATCTGCACATCGGGGTATTCTGGCTTCTACTTCTAGGGATGCCATCAGGAGTAGGACCTCTACACATGTTCCGTGCCTGCTATCACAGGAGGCTGCTGCATACTTGGCAATGCAAGGATGAGCCAAGGGCTGGGCTTGGCAAGGAATACAGCTCAGAGGGGCTGGAATCTGCTCTGGGGTCCAGGCAAAGCCACAACCCTCCTGCCTGTGTCGCAGCCCCCGTGGCAATGTAGTAATGAACTGATTCTGACCTTGTACCCTGGTGACGGAGACTTCCAGGGGCTCCCATTAGGGTTAGGGTTAGGGTACGGGTTAGGGTTAGGGTTAGGGACCTCTACACATGTTCCGTGCCTGCTATCACAGGAGGCTGGTGCATACTTGGCAATGCAAGGATGAGCCAGGGGTTGGGCTTGGCATGGAACACAGCTCAGAGGGGCTTGAATCTGCTCTGGGGTCCAGGCAAAGCCAACCCCCTCCTGCCTGTGTCCCATCCCCCGTGGGAAGGTAGTAATGAACTGATTCTGACCTTCTCCTCTCACAACACAGACTTCCATGGGCTCCAAATAGGGTTAGGCTCAGGTCCCAGGGCCTTGTCTGTGCCCGTGTGCTGGGCAGTCCCCACAGTGGCTCCTGGCACCCCTGAATCCTGGTCACACATCCCTATGGAATTCCCTCCCTTCCAGGGTGGATGGCCTATGTGACGGTTCTCTCAGGAATAGAATGGCACAACTGGTTCCCCCTGTCCTGTGTTCATTCTCTGTCTCCTTCTCTGTCTCTGTGTCTGTGTCTCTCCCAGGAGCAGGATCTGTGGGTTCCATGGGCGATGTGAGAAACCTCAGAAGCCTGCCTTGTCCCTGTTTCCCTCTCCGGTCCTGGTGCTCCATTCCTTCCTAAGGCGTCCTCACCCTGACCAGAGCAGTGATTCTGGATCCTCTTCCACATGGGGACCCTGAGGCTGCAACAAGGAGGGCCCTGACCTTGGTCTCCAGACTGGTGGCCCAGTGCTCTGCCACGTTCTGCGTAGCCAGGTCCTCAGCCCCCCAAGCCCCGAGTCTGTCCTCTGCTGAGAAGGACCTCGAGGGGGTAGAAAACATTTTCCCACGACTGGGATCACAGGGGGTCGGGGATGGAGATCCGAGGCCAACAGGCTCTTCTACAAGCCTGTGGGACCCTTGGGACACTGCATCTCTGCAGCCCAAGTGACAGCAGAGTTAGCTGAGGCCTTTTGTGCTATAGCCCTCTGGACTTGGTGGTGGGTATCTCTTCCTACTCCCAAGTGCCCAGGGTGGTGGTGGACACCGGAACCCAGACCCTGTCTTTTCCCAGTGCCCTGGCAACCCCCTGGGTCCCTTGGGGACCCTGACCATCAGCATGGCCTGTCTCCCTTCCCCATGCTCTGGATCTGGGTCCTTGCCAGGAGCCCTGATGCCCTGCCCCATGGCCCAGCTGTCTCCAACCTCTTTCTTCTTTCCCCCTTGTCCTCCACCTCGCTCCCAGGATGTCCTCCCCTTCTGATCCCCAGCTGGGCAGTCAGAGTGGTGTGTGGGGGCGGGTTTGCAGGTGCGCATGCCTCTACATGCCTGGGGATGCCAAGGTCATGTCCCCACATGGGACATGGTGGGTAGCTATCCCCGAATCTGAGGGGCTCTCACCCCCAAAGCGAACCTCATGGGACGGTTGGGGTTGGCCTAGGACTGGAGAGCAGCCCTGCTCCTTGGGCTCTGCACCCCTCATTTGTCTTGGGCCAGTTCCTGCCTCTCTTGACCCAGGTTCCCAACTGTTCCTGAGGGTTGGACATAGAAAAGCTTGAACGTGGCCACTCCTCTAGGGGTAGGTGGGGGACAGGTGCACCAGGCACCCAGGCCTCCCCACCGAGAGGGGAGCCATGGCCAGGTGTGTCATGGCCAGGTGTGCAAAGGAGACCTGCACGCAGCACCTGTACGGTGAACCAGCCCTGCAGCGGATGTACATGAGACCCATGGCTCTGCACCTGACCATTCCCCCACATTCCCTCACCACAGCCAACCGCGCTGTGGCCCCACAAGTCCACTGGGCCCCGCAATCACACCCACCCTGGGCGGCAGGCCTTAGGGTGCAAGGCCAGGTGGGTAGGACATCTGGGGACACACAGGTCATTGAATAATCCTCCCACCCAGCTGTCCTGGAATGCAGACTCCCTCTTAGGGCCCAGCTAAGTGCAGGGCTGGGCCAGAGGACCTGGAGGCATCAGTGGACCCAACTCAGGAAAGGGAGAAGATCAGTCTGCCCCTTCCCCTTCTCCTCTCCTCCTTCTGCCTTGTCTTCCTGGCAGGAGCAGGGACAGAGGTCCAGCCTGTCCCTGGCTGCAGCCCCAGCTGGAGTCAGAGAGGCGGGAAGGAGGCCGGGGAGGAGGGGCCCAGCAGCAGGATGCCCGAGTGTGAAGGAGGTTGTTACTGTAATGAGGGACCCCATGGGCATTCAGGGATTTCAGCCCTTTTTAGACGTGAGCCGTGGCCACAGGACTCGGCCCCTGCCCCATCCTTCCCTCTCCACAAGGCCCTGCATCCTCCCCAGCGCAGTCCTTGTCCACAGCCAGTCCTCCCTCCAGCCCCAGGGGCTCCACGGGCTGTGAAATCATTAAAAGCTGGAACGGAGCCATTCCTATGAGACCTGATTCCGGGTCCTGCAGCCCCACAGTGAGGAGAGGTGAGGCCAGGCAGGAGCGGGGAGACGGCAGAATGGACTCTCCCTGGGGGCCATGGATCACTGGTCAGTGCAGACCCTGTTGTGTGCTGGTGCCTAGGGCACCCACAATCTGTCTCCTGGTCAGACTCCGGGAGGGAGACCAGAGTGTGGCTCCTGCTAGCTCAGATGTGTCACTCCGTCCTGTAGCTACAGCCTGTCCCACCAGCTGAACTCCTCCTCCTAGTCGGCCAGCTCACCTTCACGGTCAAGAACAGGCCATCATGAAGGTCAGGGGCCAGTGCGTGGCTGGTCAAGCAGGGGAGGGCTCACTTTCAACTCAGGGAGTCTCTGGCTGGTCCAGCAGGGGCTTTGGAGGGCTGTCTTTCCAGCTTCTCTGCTGACCAGCTCTGGGACTGGAGCCATTTACCTCCCCTCTCTGGGCCTCGCTCTCCTCCTCTCTGCAATGGGGTGATGCTGAATTATCCCTCCCATGGCAGGAACATGTAGAGTGCTGGTGATTGATGTAAGCTGGGCAGAGAGCCTGGATTGCAGACTGCAGAGGGGGATGATGAGTGGTATGGGCATTGAGCACTCCTTCCCCCAAAAGTAATTTAGTTTTTCCATGCAGCCGCCAGTCCCTTGGCTGCGAGCCCAGGAGCAATGGCCGACCACACTCCTGACACCAGGCCTCTGCATGTGGCTCTTCCTCAGTAGTGGGGATGTGGTGGGGACCCCATGACATGGGGCCAACTCCTCTCTTTGAGGGAAGGAGAACAAAGAAGACTTTCCTTGGGGTACCCCAAGGCCACATAAGAGGGGAGGAGGCTGCCTCCAAATGGTACATTGAAATTCTGCTTCTGTTGGAAACTGAGCGTTGGGGTTTGGTTCTTTCACTTGCTGGGCTGACGACACACACTTGCTCTCCATGACTCCTCCTCAGATGAAGAGCTCTTGCATGTCCCGGGA
>NW_027400886.1:0-4849 GCF_003265705.2 Callorhinus ursinus
CTGGCCAGAGCAACTTCTTAGTAGATATGTCTCCTGAGGCAAGGGAACTATTGGGATTTCATCAAGATAAAAAGCTTCTGCACAGCAAAGGAAACAGGAGACAAAATTAAAGGCAGAATGGGAGAAGATATTTGAAATGACATATCTGATAAAGGGTTAGTATCCAAAATATATAAAGAACTTATAAAACTCAACACCCAACACCCCCCCAAAAAATAATAATCCAATTTAAAAATGGTTAGAAGACATGAATAGACATTCTTCCAAAGACCTATGGATGACTAACAGACACATGAAAAGATGCTCAACATCACTCATCATCAGGGAAATGCAAATCAAACTTACAATGATATATCATCTCACACAAGAAAGAATGGCCAAAATGAACAACACATGTTGGTGAGGATGTGGAGAAAGGGGAACGCTCTTGCACTGTTGGTGGGAATGCAAACTGGTACAGCCACTCTGGAGAACAGTATGGAGAGTCCTCAAAAAGTTAAAAATAGAACTGTCCTATGATCCAATTGCACTACTAGATATTTACCCAAAGGATACAAAAACACAGATTTGAAGGGGTACATACATCCCGACGTTTATAGAAGCATTATCAACAATAGTCAAACTGTGGAGAGAGCCCAAAGGTCCAATGACTGATGAATGGATAAAGAAGATATGGTACATACACATAATGGAATATTACTCAGCCATCAAAAAGAATGAAATCTTGCCATTTGCAATGATGTGGATGGAGCTAGATTGTATTAAGCTAAGTAAAATAAGTCGGTCAGAGAAAGACAAATACCATATGATTTCACTCATATGTGTAATTTAAGAAATGAAACAGATGAACATGGGGGGGAAAGAGAGGGAGGCAAACTATGAGACAGACTCTTAACTATAAAGAACAAACTGAGGGTTGTTGAGGGAGGTGGGGGGAGGATGGGTTAAATGGGTGATGGGTATTAAGGAGGGCACTTGTGTTGAGCACTGGTTGTTATATGTAAGTGATGAATCACTAAATTCTACTTCTGAAACTAGTATTACACTACATGTTAACTAACTGGAATTTGACTAAAAACTTGAAACTTAAAAAAAAAGAATTATTTCTCTGGGGGCATTGTCATTTATAGGGATTAAAATGTTAATGATGAAACAGGGACCAGTAGTTTTTCTTTAGACTTTTTGAGGAGCAGATTCTTTTGGTGACTGTTCTGATGTCATTTTTCTGACCTCCTGGAGGCTTACTTAGCACAGAGCAGGAGGTGTAGAATCTTTCTGTGATCGGGAGAACCAGAGCACCAGCCCATGTCCCACCAGGAGAGATCCCCCACCCTTACCAAGGGGGCATCAAAAGAACCCTTGAAAGTTGAAGCATCAAAGGATCTCAGGGCTGGGAGCAGTCTGAAAACTTCTGAAAACTGGATTTTTCTAACGCTTTAACTTACCTGTTATCTAACTTACAGCACCATCCTTCCCCAAATCTACCAGGAGAGATTTCCACAGGGATTTTAGGGAAATCCAGAACCTTGCCTCTTCAGTCTTCCCGCTGGGCAATGCCTGAAATCTGACCACAGAGTCTTAGTCTCTCCGCTGAAAGCTACACTGTAGGCTCTCTGGCGATGTGGGAAGGACCCAAGGGAACATGTCTCCTGGAGGCCAGGCATGCCCTGGGATAGTCATTCACATTTGTAAGGATTAGGTTAGACCAATGGTATGTAAAAAAACCTGCCACCATGCTGGGCACGCATTAGATGGAAAGATGACACACTGGAGTAGGAGTCAGAATGCTGTGTTCTAACCCTGCTCTGCCACACTGGCCCTGACTGAACATGTCACCTCACTTTTTTAATCTCTGTCATGGGGGTGTTGGGTATATGTTCTCTAGACAAGTGCTTCTAGAACTTTAGAGTGCAAATGGATTTACCTGAGGATCTTATTAAAATACAGATTCTGGAAGTAGATATGGTGGGGTGAAAGTAAGTCTGCATTTCTAACAAGCTGCCAGATGCTGGTGATGCTGCTGGTCTATGGACAACACATAGAGAAGCAAGAACTAGGATACCCTCTATCTTAAACTTTCTCTAAGGCATGCATTAGTGTGAAAGAAAAATCTAGCTTTTGATATTGAGGTTGGGACAGAGGTGGAGGGAGAGAGAAGAAGGAGGAGGAGGGGGAGGGGGAAGGAAAGAGAGGGAGATACAGAGAGGGGTGGGAGGTTTGAAGGGAGTTTGCCTGGGTAGGAGCACAGGGTTCCCCTGGGAGACTACCGGAAACAAAACTTGCCTGTCTTGAATTTATGCTTTGGGATGAGTATGTTTATGAGTCTACCATGAAGCTCAGAACATTTTCATTTGTCTTGCTTTAAACATTGGAAAAAGAAATATCTCAATATTCCATTTGATTTGATGAATGTGGAAGCTTTCTCCCTTAAGTTTTAAAGATGTCAAATATAATTTTGTAAAAGCAGCAACAAAAATAATAAGTGTGTTACCTTGTCAAAGGAGCACCACTTTGTAGCTAGGTCTTATTTCTTGCTTCTTTGTTAACCAATTTGTTAGACTTAAGAAACCCATGCTGATGAATAGTAAAATTTCATGTCACCCAGGGGCAGCCATAAAGATAATGAACTGTTGTTGCCGTGGGGAGAAAAACAGTGGTTTGTTTCATCCAGGAAAGCAGGAATGAAAAAGGCAAACCTAATCAAGAATAAAGAATAAAATTCAGAGTTAAAAATTTGGTTGCAGCAATAGTCTATTTTATAAATACCTGCAATGAATCCTACTTGTGGGTATTATGAAGAATTAGAAGTTAAAGCAGTTGTGCTCATATTCAATGTGATGCATATGCTATATATTCCACTTCCATTCATGAACAAATAACATGAAATTTACCAGTATCATTATCTGATCAATGTGTAGCCACATTCAAAATGAATGATTTACACATTATTGTCTTTTCTTTGCATTTCCAATGCCCTCTTTGCCTCCTGTATCCATCAATAAGCATTTATTCAGAAACGGCTATGCAGAGGTGCTATGCTAGGACCTCAGAATAATAATATAGTGTGCTTGATTTTCAATGATTAGAGTTCTCCTTCTGACTGTGATCCAGTGCTTGTCATTGCTCTGTGGGTGTGGCTTCTGTCAGAACGCAAATGTCTCTTCCACATAAAATGAGACATATGAGGAACATAAGACTTGATATTTTTGAGACTGTGAGTTATGCCTCCAAAACCCAGCAAAAACTCCTCAGACTAACTCAACCTTTGCACATTTTACAGACGTAGGTACTCAAGAACTTTGTAGGATGTTGGTATCATGAAAGGGGTTCTCTGCTGCCATAATTTGCGATATGTCACAGGCTAGAATGGAACCAGCACATTCTAGTTAACGGGCTTAAAACAGAGCAGGTTGACTGTACTTTTTGGAATGGAAACAAATATCGTATGTGATGAACGTGGACCTCAGCGAACCCCCTCACTTTCACATGTAAGATGAATTGAGTTTAGGCTTCAACTAGCTAAGATATTTTGCATTATTTGGAGCAACCTGGGGAGATTTAATAGTATCTACTAAAGATTCTTTTTCGTTTTGTTTTGTTTTCATTTAAAGAAGAAGCCATGGAGACTTTTTCATCGATAATAAGTGAATGACAAGGATAGCCACTGATGGCTGTGGTGTGACTGAACTCCATAATGATTTCCGAGAAAGCCACAAGAATCCTGTTACGCTGTCTCGGGGTGAAAACTGCACTAAGTAACTCTGCTGGAAATCACAGTAATTGTGTTGTAAATCCTGCTAACACCCCTGCATTATATCTTGGTAACCACTGTTAATTTGTGACTCCTCTGCACTTGGGTGTGCCTCCAGGTTTCCAAACTTCAGAACTTTTTGCTGGATCATCAATAAACAACTTAAAACTTAACAAGAAGGAAGAGAGGATCTGGATTGAAATGTCTCTTTTGAAAAATGAAATCTTAAGTCATAAATCAACTTGCTCAGATTCCTGACGTTGCAATCATTCTGTGCTTCTTACTCATAATAGTAACATTAAAATTCAGTATTGGCTTTGGCAGAAATAAAACAAAGAGGTAATACCCAGATGCCAAGGCCTCTGGTGACTTGTTAAATGCCTTAATGGTTCTATGTTGCACCGGACATTATTTTAAACATAAGAGGAGACATCTACCATAGTTTTGAATGTTTACTATTCATCACTCTCAGATTAGCTGACTTATTTATAGAACCCTTGTGACTAAATGAGAGACCCTGGAAATTCGGGGTTAACGACCATGTGTGGATAAGTGAAAGGGAAGGGGTAAAAGGAATGAGAGGCTAAACAGGTTCCATCTCTTTCCTTACCTGTCAATCTATAATAAGCTTGAAGACTGGCTAAAACCTGTTTCACGGATTCCTGTGGACAGACTTTAACCCCAGTTGGGAAAAATGTTGACCTTTTTGTTCGACGCTTGGCCAAATCGAATATTCATTTCATGGTTGACACTTTGTACATTTTTGCAGTACTTTCAGATGTTTCGATTCTTGGGGCATTGTCTATGTCTTTAGATTCAGAATGGTGTATTTTAATGGAGAGATCTGTAAAAGAAAGATTGATTTCCTGGTGAATATATAATACATTGATATATGTGAAATATATGATAAATGAATGGAATAAACTAAAAGTTATAATCCTCTGGTTTATTCAAGTTCTACTTTGGTGCAACTGCCAAATTTCAGTGACAAGGCATTTTCAGAAATAAAGGAATAGCATAATGAGCTGATCAAGTGTATTAAAAAAAAACAAACATCTCAAATCATCTTGCCTTTAGGAACTGCCAAATATTGAAACC
>NW_027400887.1:0-4849 GCF_003265705.2 Callorhinus ursinus
TTCTTTCTTTCTTTCTTTCTTTCTTTCTTTCTTTCTTTCTTTCTTTCTTTCTTCTTTTTCTTTCCTCTTTCTTTCAGAAAATAGTTTGACATCTTGCACTCTCTCACCATGGCAACCATCCCATTTGATTATCATTACTTGCCTTTTCTGCTAATGTGTAGGTTTGGGGAAGGGAGGGGGTCCATGTGAATGGCCCCCTGCCCTATATTCTGAAAACCTAGCACAGAGTCAAGTTATTTGTCAAACGAAGGAATGAATGAATCTTGGGTGTAGTGACACATCTCCAAGGATATATAAAGAAACACAGGCCACCAGGGAGATTTTGCACAACCAGCCAGTAGAACAAAGGGGAGAGGAGTGTCAACTAAACATAGCCGGCCTGGAGGTCCTCAAGAAAAGTGCTCAGGACGGTCCTTTCTCTCTCCACTTGTGGGCCCCTCTGTGTTTGCTCAACAGGAACATTTTGATGGGCACCAAACTTTCAAAAGTGAACACTGGCCAGGGTCCTAACTTTCTCTGTCACAACCCTGACTTTAGTTCTAAACTCTGGACTTTACACAGACATAGCAAGAATTGGTTGATGCTGGAATAAACTGTATAGTGGTGGTTAATTGATGGTTTAGGCAAGGGAGTGTGCACACACACACACACACACACACTCTCTCTCTCTCTCAACAGAAAGACAAATAACTCATCTATATATATATATAAATTGAGAAGTTTATTTTTTAACAACTTTATTGAGATGTCATTTACATACCATAAAGTTAACCTGTTTAAAGCCTTGGATATAGTAATTGTTTTGGCACGTGGATGGAATTGTGCAAGAGAAATGCTGATTTTGAAAGCCTGTGCACTTGGCAAAGAGGGTGTGAGTCTGTGGCCTTCCCACCTGGAGCTGCCTCTGGGTTCCTCCAGTTTGGGGCTGGCCTCGAACACCCATAGCTCTGCTAAAAGAAGGGCTATGTGAGTCGGGGCAGGAGCCGAACACCTGCACTGTGCCAAGGAACAGCTGCAGATGTGGTAAACAGATGAGGAAACAGCACCATTATTTTACAAGCCACAAAGAAAGAAAACAAAATGCCATTAATGAAACCTGACATTGATTGCGTGATGCGTCTGGATTTCAGAGATGTTAAAGTGTGGATTTTGGAATGGGTGGAATTCAGTATGGAATACGGTTGGGAACACGGAAGGCGCAGAGGAGGCTGACTCTGAGTTACCTGCAGGACAGACCAGTGGAGATGTCAGGCAAGTGGTCCAAAGCTCAAAGGGCAACCTCAAGTTTGGATACAGATTTGGTGTGTCACCTAGAGGAGGTTTTGGAACCATAGGCAAGGATAGGATGACCCCGGAGAATGTGGGGAGCAGGTCTAACACTAACCACCCCCAGCATCCTGCAAATTGTGACAACCAAAAATGTCTATAGATGCTGCCAAACGTCCCTCAGGGGTAAATTTGTCCCTACCCTATTCCTTTGGAGAACTACTGGAGTAGAGGGAGGCAAGAAGAAGGAGGAGGGAGCCCCAGGGATACTAAAGTATAAGATATAAATACATAGTGAACACACAGAGACTGAGAAGGAACTTGGTATTGATTAAAGAATGGCATGCTGAGTTTTTGTTTATTTGTTTTCCGTGTTTTCATTTCTCTTGATGTGGGTTTTCTGGCCTTACAGACAGTGAGCAAGCAGTGCTGCATTTCAGTTCGTGATCTGGAGCCAGACTTCCAGGTGCCACTTCCTAAGCTTGACTGCCTATGGCTGCATGGCCCTGAACACTGTCCAGCTTCATGGCCTTGACCACTGTCCGGCTGCATGGTCATGACTACCGATGGCTGCATAACCTAGACCACTGTCCAGTTGCATGGTTGTGACCACCCATGGCCACATGACCTTGACTACTTCCTAGCTGTATGATCCATGCCTCAAATTCCCCTTTCTTCTTCCTCCTTTTCTTCCTCCCTCTCTCTCCCTTTTCCTCCTAAACTCTTCCTTCATAGGTATTTATTGGGCGCCATGTCAATCTGGATGGGAAGACCATTAGGATGTGATCATACAAATGAATGTATTATTAGCTGTTGTAATAATTGACTATGAAGGAAGCTACTTCTGATACCCTCAAAAATCCCTGTTAATCCCCCACTCCATGAAGAACCTATATTCAAGTGACTTCATGACCTCTCATGGGTGACTCATTGGCATGGTGCCTATGTCAGTGAATTTCAGAGGATGCATGTCATGCATAGGAGGGAAGCTTTGGAGATAGATTGCCCCACTTATGAGCCTTGTGACCTTGGCTGAGTTCCTCAGTCTTATCTGGGATAAGCCTAAACTGGAATCTAATAGTATACCATCCATCTAATAGGATTGTTGAGAGGCATAGATGAGATAATTCAAGGAATGTGCTCAGACCAGAGCCAAGAGCGTAGTCCATGCCCAGTAAACGCTGTGCAACTGGAAGGGTCTTAGAACACATTGCCAAGGACTGGGGTTGGGGGTGGGGTGGCAGGCAGGGGACAACCCAGACAACAAGCATGCACATTGTACTTCCCAGCAGAGCCCTTTGACCAGGCTCCTCATACAGACAGTGAACCAGGGCAGAGTGTTCAGAGACAAGAGAGTATGATGGGCTCAGAGCCAGGGAGGAGAAGCTGTCAAGACATTGGGGGCCAGGCTGGGTGGTGCTACATGCAGCAAGAGTGTCAACAGGACTGCACCTAGGAGGAGACAAGGAAGGTCAAGCCAGCTTGCAGAGAGCCAGCAGTGAGGCAATGAGACAATGAGGGTGGACAGCTCCAGCCAGAGGTATATGTGGGCAAGGAGTGACGCAGAGTCAGTGGCTTAAGGAGGCGGTGCCAACAGGGATGAAGAAAGGAAGACACACTTCAGAAAGAGCTCGTAGGCAAGAGTGGGGCCTGAGGAGTTTGGAGATAAGAGGTCTGGATAGGCATGGGACCAGCAATGGTGGTGTTCAATCAGGGTTAATGCCTGGGGCAAACAGGTGTGAAGGTGGGAGGTGTTACTTGGGCTGATCGTGGAAACCATGCGGAGGGAAGGACATGGCGATAGGAGGAGGCAGCCAGACTGGGAGCACCTGGAGGGGCCAAAAGGGTCGGCAGCCTTGGAACAGGAGAGAGGGTGAGCTTGAGGGGGCTGGGTCTAGGACCGAGGCTGTTTCACCACGGGAAGGGGCCTGGAAGAAACAAAGACTCAACTAGCTTTGTGGTCACCTACCAGCACAATTACACCCAGGCTCGGTGCTCAAAAAAAGCTGGCAGGGGAATAAAGAAATCATAGACGGGCAAGGTAACATAGGTCTTGCTTTTCCCATGTGATGGATGATTAGAGACACTTAGTGTTTTGCTCAAGGTCGCAGAGCCAGAAAGTGGTAGGGCCAAGACTCAAACTTGGGTCTCCAGGGTCCTGGCCTGGGGCTCCTTCCTTTGAGCACATCGTGGCTCTCTTAGGATTTTTTGGCTGGCCCCTCACTCAGAGACAACCTCCCGTCCTCCTGACAGACTATGGGAAGGCAAGATGGTGCTGGGTCAAAGGGGTTCTCAGCTCCAATCCTACTTTTCCATGTACAAGCTGTGTGGTCTGGGCAAAAAGTTTTCCTTGAAACCTCATCATTTCCTCTGTCAAATGGGAATGATTCCTCCTTTATGCAGCAGGATCTGACAGCCAACTAGAACGCAAGCAGGGACTTTGTTTTGCCCACTGCTCTGTGTCCAGCACCAGCGCCTAGAACAGCACCTGGTCATTGCTGGAGTCAACCCCAGTTGAGCACCCCACACTTCAGGCTTTTGTTGCCAAATTTGACCACAAGATGGCAGCAAAGGAAAGCGGGTCCCAATGACAAGGCCCTGGCAGTTCTAAGGGCCTCTTCTAGGCTGCTGGTCTCCCTGAATTAGGAAAGGGAGGGTTCTCACTGCTCCCTGAGCTTCCCCGACCTGGGGGCCATGCAGAGCCTAATCACTCTCCTCTCTGAAGCGGCCTGTGCTGCTCACATGTGAAGGGACAGCTTTCTGACCTTGGTCTTGTGGAGCCTTTGACGGGAGCTTGTGTCTTAATGGGTCCCCACTGGGGCATCGGGGGCGGGGATGAGGTCAGACTGGGATTGCGGGCTAGAGGCCAGCATGAGGAATGTCATTGCCGTTTATACAGATTGATTACGAATCTCTGCACCATCATCTCATTTGGAGACAGGTGTTATTATTACGACTGCGTCCTTCAGGTTTCAACTCAAGTATCTGTTCCTCCACGATGACTCCCCCCATTTAAAGTAGCCCCCACTTTCTACCTCACTTCTTCAAAGCGCTCACCTCTATCAGAAGCAATTTTGCTTTTACTTTCTAAGTTACTTTTGTGTGTCTGTGATTCTCAACTCACGAGGACATTTAGGAAAGTGTTAGTCACGATTCTCACGGTATTTCCAGAGGTAGAGTGGCTCCGGGCACACACGGAAGTGCCCAGACGAGAACCAGTGAGTGTGGCACGTGGTCTCCACTGTGTGGCCATCACTCTTGATCTTGACATCCTGAACTTTCCAGGCGGGGCATGGATCCCACCATTCTCTGGGGGTTCATTTGTCTCTTGTTCTTCTCCCCAGGGGTCTGCGAGCTCAGGGAGGGAAGGACCACCTCTATATAGTTCAGTTCCCTGACCCTGGTTTCTTGCAGAGTGCCTGGCACATGACATGGCCAAAACACATTTGGGAGCTGAATTTGGCAAGGACTTGTTAAGGCAGATGTGGTCCAGATTGGGTCTAGGATGACCCTACTGTTTTCTCTCTTTTTTTCTTTTTCTTTCTTTCTTTCTTTCTTTCTTTCTTTCTTTCTTTCTTTCTTT
>NW_027400888.1:0-4849 GCF_003265705.2 Callorhinus ursinus
TTGAAGCAGTAATTGAAAACCTCCCCCCCCAAAAAGAGTCCAGGGCCAGATAACATCCAAGGCATATTCTGCCAAACATTCAAAGATGAAATAATACCTCTTCTTCTGGAGTTTTTTCAAGAAATAGAATTGGAAGTAAAACTTCAAAACTGGTTCCATGAATTCAGCATTACCTTGATCACAAATCCAAAGGCCTCATCAAAACGAGACTTACAGACCATTATCCTTGATGAACAGGGATGCCAAAATTCTCAACAAGACCCTAGCCAATGTAATCCAACAGTACACTAAAAGGATTATTTACCACGACAAAGTGGGATTTCTTCCTGGAATGCAAGGTTGGTTAAACATTCAGAAAGCAATCCAAGTAATGGAGCCCATAAAAAACGAAAAGACAAGAACCCTATGAACCTCTCTATTGATGCAGAAAAAGCATTTGACAAAATACAGCATCCTCTCCTGATTAAAATTCTTCAAATTATAAGGATAGTGGGAACATAACTCAACATCATAAATCCATCTATGAAATGCCCAAGCAAATATCATTGTCAACGAGGAAAACTCAGAGATTTTCCTTAAGGTCAGGAATGTGAGAAGAATGTCTACTCTCACCTCTATTTTTCAACATACTACTAGAAAGTCTAGCTTCAGCCATCAGAGAAAAAGAAATGAAAGGCTTTCAAATTGGCAAAAATTAAGTCAAAATCTTTCTCTTTGCAGATGACATGATCCTTTGTGTGGAAAATCCAAAAGACTCAACCCCAACATGGCTAGAACTCAACCAGCAATTCAGCAATCTGGCAAAATACAAAGTCATTGCATAGAAATCAGTTGCATTTCTAGACACAAACGATGTTACTGAAGAAATAGGAATTAAGGAATCAAGTCCATTTACAATAGCACAAAAAAAACCATTAGATCCCTATGAAAAAACCTAAGCAATGAGGTAAAGGATCTATACTCTAGAAAATATGGGACACTTATGAAAGAAATAGGGGAAGACACAAATAGATGGAAAAATATTCAATGATTATGGATAGGAAAAATAAACATTATTAAAATATCTGTGTTGCCCAGAGAAGTCTACACATTCAAATAATCCCTATCGAAATATAATTGACATTTTTCACAGAGCTCAAACAAACATCCTAAAATTGTATAGAACCAGAAAAGATTTCAATTCACCAGGGGATTTTTGAAAATGAAAATCAAAGCTGGGGGTATCATGTTGCCTGAGTTCAGGCTATACTGAAAGCCTGTGACACAAAGACAGCATGGTACTAGCACAAAAACAGACACATAGATCAATGGAACCGAACAGAGCCCGAAAATGAACTCTCAACTCTAAGGTCAACTAATCTTCGAAAAAACAGGAAATAGCCAGTGGGGGAAAAAAAAGACAGTCTCCTCAATAAATGGCGCTGGAAAAATTGGACAGTCACATGCAGAAGACTGAACCTGGACCGTTTTCTTATATCATACACAAAGATAAAATCAAAATGGATGAAAGACCTCAATTTGAGGCAGGAATCCATCAAAATTCTTGAGGAGAACTTAGGTAGTAACTTCTTCAATAACAGCCACAGCAACATATTTTAAGACACTTCTCTAAAAGCAAGGAAAACAAAAGCAAAAAATGAACTTTTGGGACTTGATTAAGATAAAAAGCTTCTGCACAGCAAAGGAAACAATCAACACAATTGAGAGGCAACCAACAGAATGGGACAGATATTTACAAATGACATTATGGATAAAGGGCTAGTATCTAAGATCTATAAAGAACTTCTCAAACTCAACACTCAAAAAACAAATAATCCCATCAACAAATGGCCAGAAGACATGAAGAGACCCTTCTCCAAGAAGATGTACAAATGGCTAACAGACACATGAAAAAAATGTTCAACATAACTAGCCCTGAGAGAAATTCAAATCAAATCCAACAACGAGATACCACCTTACACCAGTTAGAACGGCAAAATCTGGCAACATAGGAAACAAACAATGTTCGTGAGGATGTGGAAAAGGGGAACCCCGCTTACATTGTTGGTGGGAACGCAAGCTGGTACAGCACCTCTGGAAAACAATATGGAGTTTCCTAAAGGCATTAAAAATAGAGCTAACCGGGGTGCCTGTGTGGTTCAGATGGTTAAGCATCTGCCTTCGGTCGGGTTGTGATCCCAGGATTCTGGGATCGAGCCACGCGTCAGGCTCCTGGCTCAGCGGGGAGCCTGCTTCTCCTTCTCCCTCTGCCTCTCTTCCTGCTCATGCTCTCTCTCTGTATCTCTATGTCTTAAATTAATAAAAAATCATAAAAAAATAGACCTAACCTATGACCTAGCATTTGTACTATTAAGTATTTACAACAAAGATACATATGTAGTGAAAAGAAGGGTCATATGCACCTCAGTATTCATAGCAGCAATGTCCCCAGGAGCCAAAATGTAAAAGGAGCTGAGATGCCCTTCAACAGATGAATGGATATAGAAGATGTGAATCCTTAAACTCTACATGAAATCAAATGATGTACTATAGGTTGGCTAAATGAACATAATAAAAAATATAGAGCTAAATTTTCAACCCAGCAATTGCAATTCTGGGTATATACCCCAAAGATACAGATGTAGTGAAAAGAAGGGGCACCTGGTCCCCAATATTCATGGGGAAGGAAGGATCTACATCCTAGGGCACGTGGCGAGACCACTGTCCAGGTGCCTGTTTTGCCTAGCACAGAGCTGAGTTGTTGGTCTCTTGTTCCAAGAGCACATGTTGATCCCTCTGTCTAGGTGTGTCCTTGGCTTAGCACAGAGCTTGGATTTTGGTCTCTAGGTACAAGGGTGATATACTGGTGCGTGCTTCGCCTGACACAGAGCTGAGTTGTTGGTCTACAGGTCCATGAACACATTGTGATCCCTCTGTCCAGGTTGCTTGGCTTAGCACAAGTCTGACTTCCTGGTATCCAGGTCCAAAATATATTATAAGTCCTCTGTCCAGGTGACTGCTTGGCCTAGCAGATATGTGTTGTTGGACTCCATGGCTAAGGGCACATGGTGATCCCTTCATCTAGGTGTCTCCATGGCCAGGTGCGGAGCTGTGTTTTAGTCTCCACATCCAAGGCACATTGTGAGACGTCTGCCCAGGTGCCTGCTTGGCATAACACAGAGATGTATTGTTGGACTGCAGGTCCTAGACACATGGTGAGTCTGCTGTTAAGATGCCTGCTTGGTGTAGCACAGAGCTGCTTTGTTGTACTTCAGGTCCACTGGCACATGGTGAGATCTCTGCGCAGGTGTCTGCTTAGCCCAGCATAGAGTTGAGATGTTGGTCTCCAGGTCCAAGGGCACGAGGAGAGGCCACTGTCCAGGTAACTTCTTGGCTGAATGCAGAGCTTTGGAAGAGGGCTCAGGTCCAGCTGCACATGGTGATCACATTGTCTAGGTGAGTTCTTGGCAACATGCTGTGCTGGGTTGACAGTCTCAGGTCCAAGGGTATATAGCGAGCCCTCTGTCCAGGGGTCTGCTTAGCCTAACTCAGAGATCCTTTCTTGGTCTCCAAGGGAAAAGGCACATGGTGAGCCTGCAGTTCAGTTGAGTTTTTTCTCAATGCTGAGCTGGGATGCAAGACTCGTGGTTTCTTGGCACTTGGCAAGTCTCGTATTCTTTGGACTCACTTGCCTGGTGTCACACTGGCCTGGCCAGCTTGTGGTGTGAGGGTTCCTTGTACACTCAACATTTATGTGAATCACCTGCTCAGTGTCAAATAGGATCAGAGGGCTCCCAGGTTTCAGGTTCCTGGTGCTATGTTTAGGGACTGAAATTCTTTATATTCTGCTGTTTTTGATGGTTTGTGGTTCATAGGATCATTGTCAGCCAGGTATATGGTAGATTAGGTTGTAACCTTTGAACTGGTGAAGACAGCTTATTGTCTGAGGACCTGTGGTCCAAGAACTGTCTCTGTGTCCAATGATGTGGTGATTCCCTCAGGTTGTGGACTCAGCTTTCCTTTGTTGAGCCCGGTTGTGACTGCAGGGATATGGGGCCCAGCTGGCTGAGAATCCACTTTACTCTGATTCCCAGTGTCTTTATCCCACGTGCCAAATCAGAATGCATACCTGAGCAGCCAGTCCATCCTCACAGAGAAAAATCCGTCGAGGAGTAGCTGGGTTCGTGGACTCTCAGGACCACAGAAGGCACAAAGATAGGAACACATATGAAGGTGACGTGCAGAAAGTTGGTGAGAGGCCCACAGCAGGAGGAGTGGGCAGGGGTATTGCCATGGGCAGGAGCAGAGAATAGAGTAGAGAACTCAAGGAAGAGCAGGAAGAGCTATGGCTGAAGTGCCAGCTCTCCTCAGTGCAGCCTGGGCTCTTGTTGTGCTTTCTTAACATCTTTGGAGCATCGCAAGGCCTCTTGTGATGTCATAACCATACCCTGGCCAATCACCATGGCACTATCAGGTTGATCCCGTTTGGGTGACCAATTATGATGCAGTTTGGCTGGCCAGTGACCAATGGTTTCTCAGTAACCCTTTTGACATCATTGCCTGGAAACCATCTTTTAAAGAAAACAGGTTAAGTTTCCTTCAAGATGAAAAAATATTTTTAAAGATGTATTTATTTTGAAATTCAAGGTGAGGCTGAAAGACTCAACCAGTACAAAGCTAAATGTATCACACAGAGCCACCATTCACCGAAACACTGACACCGATATTAATGAAGACATGGGCCATTAATACCCATGGAAGGTCACGCTTCCTTGGCGTAAGTCGGACAATATGGCAATAGAACAAATGCGATTCTCAAGTCATCCATCAAAGCTTATATAAAAGTGTTGTAAATGGTAGATATATCTTG
>NW_027400889.1:0-637 GCF_003265705.2 Callorhinus ursinus
TCAAGATAAAAAGCTTTTGCACAGCAAAAGAAACAGTCCACAAAACCAAAAGACAACCGACAGAATGGGAGAAGATATTTGCAAATGACATATCAGATAAAGGGCTAGTATCCAAAATCTATAAAGAACTTATCAAACTCAACACCCAAAGAACAAATAATCCAATCAAGAAATGGGCAGAAGACATGAACAGACATTTCTTCAAAGAAGACATCCAAATGGCCAACAGACACATGAAAAAGTGCTCAACATCGCTCAGCATCACGGAAATCCAAATCAAAACCTCAATGAGATACCACCTCACACCAGTCAGAATGGCTAGAATTAACAAGTCAGAAAATGACAGATGTTGGCGGGGATGCGGAGAAAGGGGAACCCTCCTACACTGTTGGTGGGAATGCAAGCTGGTGCAAACACCCTGGAAGATCGTATGGAGGTTCCTCAAAAAGTTGAAAATAGAGCTACCATACGACCCAGCAATTGCACTACTGGGTATTTACCCCAAAGATACAAATGTGGGGATACGAAGGGGTACGTGCACCCCAATGTTTATAGCAGCAATGTCCACAATAGCCAAACTGTGGAAAGAACCAAGATGTCCATCGACAGATGAATGGATAAAGAAGAAGTGGTATAT
>NW_027400889.1:737-4846 GCF_003265705.2 Callorhinus ursinus
GTGTTATGCACAAACAATGAATCATGGAACACTACATCAAAAACTAATGATGTAATGTATGGTGATTAACATAACAAAAAATTTAAGGAAATACAGCCCCCCCCCCAAAAATGTAGCAAAAATAACCAGAACTACAATAATCTGTTATAGGATATACAATATAAAAACAAATTGTGACCTGTAGCATCAATAAAATGTGAGGAGGAGGAGAAATCTAAAGTTTAGGAATGCCTTTGAAGTTGTTTAAAATAGGGTGTTATAGGGGCTCCTGGGTGGCTCAGTTGGTTAAGTGTTTGCCTTCGGCTGAAGTCATGATCCCAGGGTACTGGGATTGAGCCCCACATTGGGAGTCAGGGAGCCTACTTCTCCCTGTCCCTCTGCCTACTGCTCTCCCTGCTTGTGCTCTTTTGTATTCTGTCAAATAAATAAAATCTTTAAAAATAAAAGGGTGTTATGTTAAAATATTTTATATAAACCTCATGGTAACTGTGAGATAAAACATATTGGTGTCTGCCCCTGGTTCCTGGCACAGAGATCCTGAAACCCTTGTTATTTCCCATCTTTTGTTGTATAGAGGCAATTTTGGGTGGGCTCCTGTATCACTTCTGGTTGAGGGCTGGTCATTGGAATAAAAAGTCAAGATTAGAAGCTAGGAATTTTAGTCTTCCTCCCTTATTCCCATTCTCTTCTCTTGAGAAGGGAGAAGGCATGAAAATGAAGTTAATAATCAATCACAGAAGCTTCCGTGCTTAGGATTCTCCAGGACCTCACCCTTTGTATCTCTTCATCTGGCTGTTCATCTGTACCCTTTAAGTTATCCCTTAATAACCTAATAAATATAAGTGTTCTCCTAAGTTCTGGGAGCTGTTCTAGCACATTAAGCAAACCTGACATGGGAATAATGGGAGCTTCCTATTTTTGGCCAAGTCACACAGCATTTATGGGAAACATGGGGACCTACTACTAGCAACTGGTATCTGAAGTGGAGTGGGAGCATTTTCATGGGACTGAGCTCTTAACCTGTAAGATCTCCAAGTAGAAAATGTCATTAAGTTGTAGCATTCTCAGTTGATGTCACAATGCTTGGTGGATCTGTGGGGATGTGCCCCACATTGTAATTTGCGTCTTAGATTTATTTTAGTAACCATAATGGAAAAACTTATAGTGATTCACAAAATAACATGATAAAGTAGTAAAAGCATAGTGATACCAAAAGACATCAAATCACAATGATGGCTAAATGTGAAATAAAGAACAATGAATCTACAAAATGGCCAGAACACAAAACAAAAAAAATGGCAATAGTAAGTTCTTACCTGTGAATAATTGCTTTAAGTGTAAATGGGTTAAATTCTTCCATCAATATACATGGCTGAGTGGATTAAAAAAATATGTTGCCTACAAGAGACTCATGGTAGCCTTAAATACACATATATACTGAAAGTAAAGACGTGGAAAAGCAGATTTCAAGCAAATGGTAACAAGAAAAGCAGGGGTACCTACACATATCAGACAAAATAGTCATTAAAGTCATAAAAGACACAAAGAAGGTCATAATACATAGATCAATCTATTAAGAATACAGAACAATTGTAAATATTTATGCACCCAACATAGGGACAGCTAAATATATAAAGCAAAAACTAAGAGCTAAAAGGAGAAATAAACAGCAATACTGTAATAATTTGGAATCCTAATACTCCTTTCACAATAGTTGATAGATTACCCAGAGAATCAATAAGGTAACAGCAGATGTGAACACTATAGAAAAAATGAACCTAAGGGACATTTCCAGAACATTCTCTGACACCAACAGAATACGTATTTTTTTCTAGTGCACATGGAATACTTCCCAGGATAGACTGTATGTTATATACCACATAACGAGTCTTAGCAAATTTAAAAAGATTAAATCATACCAAGTACCTTCTCTGAACACTATGAACTTTTCAAGCATAAAAAAAATTGGAAAATTCATACATACATGGAAATTAAACACTCTCCTACACAATCGATTAGAGAAAAAATTAAAGTGTCATTAAAAAATATCAGATAAAGGGCTAGTACCCAAAATCTATAAAGAACTTATTAAACTCAACATCCAAAGAACAAATGATCCAATCAAGAAATGGGCAGAAGACATGAACAGACATTTTTCCAAAGAAGACATCCAAATGGCCAACAGACACATGAAAAAGTGCTCAACTTTGCTCGGCATCAGGGAAATCCAAATCAAATCCACAATGAGATACCAACTCACACCAGTCAGAATGGCTCAAATTAACAAGTCAGGAAATGACAGATGTTGGCAGGGATGTGGAGAAAGGGGAACCCTCCTACACTGTTGGTGGGAATGCAAGCTGGTGCAACCACCCTGGAAGATCGTATGGAGGTTCCTCAAAAAGTTGAAAATAGAGCTACCATATGATCCAGCAATTGCACTACTGGGTATTTACCCCAAAGATACAAATGTGGGGATACGAAGGGGTACGTGCACCCCGATGTTTATAGCAGCAATGTCCACAATAGCCAAACTGTGGAAAGAGCCAAGATGTCCATCGACAGATGAATGGATAAAGGAAATGTGGTGTGTATGTATATGTACACACACACACACACACACACACACACACACACACACACACTGGAATATTATGCAGCCATCAAAAGGAATGAAATCTTGCCATTTGCAATGACGTGGATGGAACTGGAGGGTGTTTTGCTGAGCAAAATAAGTCAAACAGAGAAAGACATGTATGATATGACCTCACTGATATGAGGAATTCTCAATCTCAGGAAACAAACTGAGGGTTGCTGGAGTGGTGGGGTGGCTGGGTGATAGACATTGGGGAGGGTATGTGCTATGGTGAGCTCTGTGACTTGTGTAAGACTGTTGAATCACAGACCTGTACCTCTGAAAGAAATAATACATTATATGTTAAAAAAAAAAAAAAAGAAGAAGAAGAAGATAGCAGGAGGGGATGAATGAAGGGGGGGAATCGGAGGGGGAGACGAACCATGAGAGACGATGGACTCTGAGAAACAAACTGAGGGTTCTAGAGAGGAGAGGGCTGGGGGGATGGGTTAACCTGGTGATGGGTATTAAGGAGGGCACGTTCTGCATGGAGCACTGGGTGTTATACACAAACAATGAATCATGGAACACTACATCAAAAAAAGAATAAAGTATACAGAGTAACCTCTAAAAAAAAGTATCTTGAGACAAAACAAAATGGAAACAAAACAGCAAATCTAAAAGGATGCAACAAAAGTTTCTAAGACGGAAGTTTGTAGCAATAAACACCTATATTAAGAAACAAGAAAGATCTCAAACATAGTAACTCTACACCTCAAGGAAGAAGAGAAAAGACAAACTGAGGCCTAAGTTAGCCAAAAAGATAAAGATTAGAGCAGAAAACGAAGAAACACAGGGAAACAATAAAAATTAAACAGTTGATTTTTTGAAAGGATAAACAGAATGAGAAAATGTTAGCTAAACCAACAGAAAAGAGAGGACCCAAATCAAAAATTATAAATGAAACAGGAGACATTACAACTGATTCAACAGAAATAAAAATCCGCTATGAACAACGGTATGCCAACAAACTGGACAGCCTAAAAGAAACGGAAAAATTCTTAGAAATGCAACCTCTGAGACTGAATCAGGAAAAAATAGAAAATCTGAGCCGATCACTAATAGTAATTAGATGGAATCAGTAATTAAAAATCTCCCAATGAAGAAGAGCCTAGAGTAAAATGGTGAATTTTATCTAATATCTAAAGAAGAATAAACACCAATCTTTCTCAAACTCCTCCAAAAAATCATGCAGAAGGAAAACCTGCAAACTCATTTTACAAAACTGGCATTACTCTTATCAAAACTGGAAAAGGGCACTAAAAGTAGAGCACACTACAGGCCAATATCCATAATGAATACTACCTTACTGAGCAGCATGTTAAAAATAAGATCATTCACCATGATCAAGTGGGATTTATCTCTGAGAAATAAGAATGGTTCAACATGCACAAAATCAACACAATATATCAAATTAAGAGAATGAAAGAGAAATTCATGTATTTATCACAAGAGATGAAGAAAAGGCATCTGA
>NW_027400890.1:0-4846 GCF_003265705.2 Callorhinus ursinus
GAAAGAGGGAGGAGACTGCGGCGGCAGCAGCGGCTGGTGGGAGCCCGATGTGGCAGAGGGGCCGCCGCCGCCGACAGGGAGGCGGAGGGCCCGCGAAGCTCAGAGCTGGGGATACCGCCGCCATCCTCTTCGCCTACCCAGCCGCCCTGCTAGACTCGCTCCGCGCCTACGGATCCTCCCCTCCCAGCCTGCACGGTGCCAGGCAGCCGGGTGCCTGCTCGTCGCCTGCTGATCCTCCTTCGACACAGGCTCACCGCGGAGGCAGCAGCGAGGTGTCCGATTTGGGCACGTGAGGCCCGCGATCCGGGGCGGTGGACGCCAGGCAGGGCAAGGCCATTGGTGGGCTCCAGGATGGAGAAGGGGGATGGGGTGGACTCCTGCAGGAGATAAGGGGTGGGGGCGGGTGCCGGGTGAGGCTGGAGTAGGGGAGTGCGATGGGAAATAGGAAACGGGGTGGCGTTAGGAGCCAGGCAAGAAATTGAAGGTGAGCCTGGGGAAGCGAGGGCACTGGATGCCGGGAAAGCGATCCTGGGGAGACAAGGGGCGTATATAGGGCAGCAGGCTGAGGCGTCCAGGGCAGGACGACAGTGAGTGCGTGCGGGTCAAGGCGGTGAAGGGATGGGCGCTTTGCAGGGGTTGAGAGTGGGGGCCAGTGGCGGGTGATGGAGGCAGTGGGTTCTGAACAAGGAGGTAGCCCGCCCCCTCCTGCAGAGTTCCAAACCCCAGCCAGCACCACCGCCGCTGCCGCCCTTCCCCGCAGCCTAAAGGAACCGAGGAGGGAGAGCACTTGGCCGGCACGCAGCCAGGATTTCCAGCACAGCTGCCAGGCTCACATGGGGAAAATTTAGGTTCTGGCGCAGGGTACATAGACACGTCGCTGTTGGGAGAACTTCACCTTATGTCATATTGAATGTTTCTCTCTTATCTTCTCTTCTCCCCCTGCAGGCATGAAGACCCCCAACGCACAGGAGGCCGAAGGGCAACAAACCAGGGCAGCTGTGGGCCGGGCCACTGGGTCGGCAAACATGACGAAGAAAAAAGCCTCCCAAAAGAAGCAGAGGGGTAGACCTTCGTCCCAGTCCCGCAGGAACATCGTGGGCTGCAGAATTTCTCATGGATGGAAGGAAGGTGATGAGCCCATCACCCAGTGGAAAGGAACCGTTCTGGATCAGGTGCCTATAAATCCCTCTCTTTATCTGGTCAAATATGATGGAATTGACTGTGTCTATGGACTGGAACTTCACAGAGATGAAAGAGTTTTGTCTCTTAAAATTCTTTCCGACAGGGTGGCATCATCTCAAGTCAGTGATGCAAACCTTGCAAACACCATAATTGGTAAAGCTGTGGAACATATGTTTGAGGGTGAGCATGGTTCTAAGGATGAATGGAGGGGAATGGTCTTAGCCCAAGCACCTATCATGAAAGCCTGGTTTTATATTACCTATGAGAAAGATCCTGTCTTGTACATGTACCAGCTTCTAGATGATTATAAAGAAGGAGACCTCCGTATCATGCCAGAGTCCAGTGAGTCTCCTCCAGCAGAGAGGGAGCCAGGAGGAGTTGTAGATGGCCTGATAGGTAAACATGTGGAATATACCAAAGAAGATGGCTCCAAACGGATTGGCATGGTCATTCACCAAGTGGAAGCCAAACCCTCTGTGTATTTCATCAAGTTTGATGATGATTTCCATATCTATGTCTATGATTTGGTGAAAAAGTCCTAACTGTTAGGGTAAACTTTGCCACATTTGTGAAAACAAATGTATACTTTGTAGACATGCAAAATAATGTTGCTTTTCAGTGTATTGAAAGCTTAAGGGTCCCTGTTAATTCAACATCTCTGCCAGCGTAACTGTTGTTTTGTTCTGAAAAATACAAATTTATGTGGACATGACATGCTGTGTGTAAGGACTTTGTCATGTTGAAAAGATTGGGTGTGTTTGGTGGATGGGGCATGGAAGGAAGGGACAGCTGTAAATGCAGGCTGTGAATAAAGTTCAGCTAGTATCATAATCAGTCATCTAAAAATGGAATAGGACTTAGCTGGCCTGGTCTAGAGAGGGGGGAGGAGAAGGAACTAGAGATGGGCTGTGGGGGGAGGGAGAAGGGGAGGTGACTGCTTAGGAAGAGGGGGGGCAGGGCCAGAAATGGAGAGGCTCTCGGGGGGAGGGATGACCTAAGAGAGAGGCACCCAACTGGGAGGGGGTGGAGAATAACAGAGGGAGAGTGAGATCTTGGGACTTAGAGGAAAACAGACAGAATGCCTTGAGCAGAGAGGGACACAAAGAAGCTTAGAAGAGGTCCAGAGCAAGGCGGGAGAAAGAAGTTGGCAGGAATCTGGAGAGGGGCTAAAGGATACTCAAAAGGAGGGTCTGTGCATGAGTAAGGAGCCAGAAGGGGAGGAACACTGAAGAAGAAAGAATTCCAAGGAGAAAGACCGACAGAGGAAGTGAGAACACAGAAAAGGAGGTGTGGGGAGTGGGGCCCCTGAGAGATGGGGAGGCCCAGGAAAAAGTTGGACTTCTGGCAGTATCCACATTGTTCTCCCTTGCTCTGTGCAGAAAGGATGTGACAGCTGTCAAAGAACCAAATGGATTGGAAGTTCCCTAGAATGGCATTTTGACAGGGATGACTCAAGAGTTAAGCAGGAGCCAACTTTATACCTAAAAGGCTTTTCTTACTTCAGAGAGCTCATGCCACACCTGCCGAGTAGAACCCCAAGCCTTAGCCTAAACACACTGACCTGACACCCCATGAGCAGGGGGCTGTGAGCAGCCTCCTCACCTTTCCCAGAGGACCCAGGTGCAGTAAATCTTGGACCTGAAGTTCTTGGTTCATTTCCCCTATGCTGGATAAACTGTTCTTGTGGGGAATGGGTCAGCGGGGTGCTCAGGACTTAGATGTGCCACCTTGGGTTTGGAAAGTCTTTTATAAAAAAAAAAAAAAAGTGGAACCTTGCTGAACACAGGTACGGGAGTCCCCTCACTGTTCTTTCTCCTACTGGACTGTGCCTTGCCTCCCTGTAGAGGAGCGGCATCAGAGGATTGAGCCTAATGTTTCTCTCCAGGACATGGGGAGTACTTGACAGTCCATGCTTCTCTCAGCAGCTGCCTGAAACCACAGGTGGCTCCACCCAATGCTTCACTGAATGGAGGTCTGCTGCCTCCAGAAGCCCTATTCAGGCTATACCCCGACAAAGCTGGTGGCTACTGACCCTTCACAGGTACATCCTGGCCAGTCTCGCCCACCCCAAGCACACAGAGAAGCTGTGATGGAAGTTTGTGCATCTCTGTTTCCAGGTGAGATGGATGGCATGGGGCAGTCGGGCTGGGAGTTGTGACTTTGTATAACTAACTCCTTCAACTGTATAATGCCACCTAGAAGGGCGGTGGTTAGTGGGGAGAGGGTGCAGTAACGCCAATAAAGTCCCTCAGAGATATGGTGCCCCAACACATGGGTCTGTGTCCTCTTTTTCTCCTTGCCTTTCCCCAGTCCTGCTGTGGAAGGTCCCTTCAAGACACTCTCTCTGGTTTCCCCACCCCACACTTCACTAAAATATACCCCTGCCCTCAAAGAAAGAGTTAAGGTGACCCCACTCCCCAGGCTTCCCTAACTCCATACATAGTGGGACAGGGGTGTAGCTGTTGGCAAGGAGCTTCCAGAAGTCGAACAAAGGCGGTAATTCCAGTTCATTCTTTCCACCCAACATGGCCTGAAATGGTTTGCCTGAAAAATTGCCCAAGGCAAGCCCACCTTGCAGGGCTTAGTTTTTTTTCTTTCTTTCATACATCATGAAATTTAGTCTAGCAAAACACCTGCAGGCCACCCATGGGCCAAATTTCAGCCAGCTGTCATGTTTTGTTTGATCCTGGTGTTTTTATTGTTTTCTATTTTTAAATTAGTTACTTAGACATTTGGGAGATTTCACATTACAAAAATCCATATTTCTGGCCCACCTGAAAACAGAACAATAAACTGAGGATTATGGCCCACATTCCAACAAGAATACAAGCAGCTGGGTCTGAGGAAGGGCTCAGCCCATTTTAGACTCTGAATGTTCTCTCAAACTAGCCATGCCCCCAGCTGGCCTGATTCACTCTAATAAAATTCCCAGTTGTCCCCTGAAGGCATTTGCATTTGTAGCTTTGGGGCTAGACCCAGGGGGAACTGCCTAGCTCTACTTTTGGCTTAAGCGGACCCCATTTGCTTTTTAATTCATTTGCTTTGTCTTCATCCTACCAATCCTTACTTTAGGTGGGCTCTCTGCCAGGCAGTCTTCAGGCACAGGTACTGGTGATATGGTAATGAGCAAAATAAACAAATAAAACAATCTTACCCTGGTGGAGCTTTCATTTTAGTGTGGGAGACAGACAGTAGCCAAGATACAATAAGTGAAATGTAAAGTATTCTCAAAGTGATAAGTGTTAAGAAAGGAAAAATAAAGCAAGGGATGGGGCATTGGAATTCCAGGTGGGAGACTGAAATTGGATAGATAGAGTCCAGGGAGGGGCTCACTGAGAACGTGGCTTTTGAGTAAAGACCAAGGCAGTGAGAGGACCAGCCCTGTGGCTGTCCAGGGAAGGAGCATTCCATGTAGAGGGACAGCAGGGCAGGAGTAAGCCGACATGCTCAAGGAACACTGATGATACCAGGATGGCTGGAGCCAAGTGAGTGAGGTAGAGAATACCAGGAAGTAAGTTCAGAGAGGTGATGGGGATCTGGCAGAAGCTGATAGCTTAGAGCCTTAGAAGTCCTAGAATGGAATTTGGTTTTTACGCTGAGTGTGATGGGGAGCCATTTGAGTATTTTCAGCATAGGCACGACATGATTTCCCTCATATTTTAAC
>NW_027400891.1:0-4846 GCF_003265705.2 Callorhinus ursinus
GGACTTGGCACTGAGAGCAGAGCCCCAGGCGGGGCTCGATCGCACAACCGAGAGATCATGACCTGAGCCAAAATCAAGAGGTTTAACCGACTGAGCCACCCAGGTGCCCCCTTGGTCTGGCATTTTTTTAAAAAACATTTAGTGCTACATGTATGTAATTTAAAAAACTATATTACAAAATATATTACAAAAATACTACGTCATCATTGTGTAAGGATTGAACCAAACAAGAAAATTAAAGCATCTATGATCTTTCCTCTTAGCTATGAAATCCTTAAAAGAACCATGTACACTCACTGATCCGGATTTACCTCCCATTCACTCTTGAATTCTGTCTAGTAATTTTCACTCCCACTACTGCAGAATTGATTTTACAAAGGTTTCCACTGATTTTCATTTTAATAAATCTAGACATAATTTCTTAGATCTCATTTTATTTAACCTATCAGCAATATTTGACCCAACGGAGAACTCTCTCCTCCAAAATTCTGTCTTCACTGAGCTTCCAGGATCTCACTCACTCCCCTGGTTTTCCCCCTGCCTTCCTAGTCTGTACATCTCAGCCTGATTTGCTGCTTTCTCCTCATCCCCCACCTCTTACTTACACATTGACATCTTCCAGGAATCAGTCCTTGATTTTCCTTCTCTTGACTTTTACTATCTTGTGTATTCTAATGATCTTCAAGTTTCTATCTCCAGCCCAAATCTCTCTGTGTAATTCCGGACCTACATATTAAACTGCCTATTTGATGTCTCTTTGGGATAGCTCTTGGGTCTTACGAACTTAACATGTCCAAAATCGAACTACTGATATTCTTTCTTATACCGGCCCTTCTTGTCTTTCCTAATTGAGTTAATGACAATTCTCCCAGTTGCTCTGCCAGAAAACTTGGTATCATCTTTGACTCATGTCTTTTTCTTTTCAATACATGTCACATCTAATCTGTCAGCAGATCTTGTCAGGTCTTCCTTCAAAATATATCCAGAAGCCAAACACATCTTCCATGACCAAGCCACTATCATCTGTTGTGTGTATAAGTGTAATAATTAACTAATTGGTCTTCTTCTTTGTTCTTTTGTCTTTTCTCTGTTTCCATTAATTCTGAACACAGTGGATCTATTAAAATGTAAGTCAGATTATGTCTTCCTCTGCTCAAGACCCAATTGCCTCCTGTTTCACTCAGAGTACATGCCAGAGTTCTTTGTAACACCTACAAGGCCTTGTATGATCTGTTCATCTTGGTCTCGCCCTATCCCTTACTGCCTCACTCCTATTTTCTGTCCCTTTCACGCTGTCCAGCCACACTGAATTTCTCACTTTTTTCCCCTCACTACAAACACTTCGAGCATCCCTCTGTCCTTGCTGTTGACTCTGGAGTGCTTTTCCCTCCAATACCCTCATGGCTTCCTTGCTCCTTGCTCCTTCCTTTCCACCCCCCCCCTTCAATTTTGTGCTTAACAGTTACTTTCTTAGCAAGGCCTCTTGGTTATCCTGATTACCTCTTTCCCTATGGCACATCAAAATTTGATTTCTCTCCTTTAGTTTTCCTCCTCTAGTACTATCTTGCCTGTGTAGTTTATTGTTATTGTGTTTACTTCACTCATGAGTAGGATTTTTATCTGTTCATCGCCACGTCCTCAGGGCCTAGAAAACGTCCTAGCGTATACAGTTCTGTTCAGCAAATGTTTATTGAGTGCATGGAGTTTCACCTGCATGTATTGTTTTTTAACATAATACTCTCACTTAAACAAAAAGAAAGTTTGATATGGGTCCATTCTGACAATCTGTCAGTTGTATGCATTTTTTTTTTTATTTTTCGGGGGCCCAATGTTGTGGTTACTTGCTATTTATTCTTTTACTGGTATTTATGCTAGTTTTAATTATGGTAAAGTGGATCAGAGGAATAGGAAACTTCATTTATATTTTATTAAGGAAAACAAAATATGGTGGCAAATTATAGGACTTTAAAAATTCTTGCCAAAGGATTATGAGCCCTCAATATCTGAAATAAAAAGATGAAGTTGGAATTTATTGGCTACTAGTAAGATAGACCTATGCTGGTCACTTAGAGTCTTTTCTGGCAGAGCAGTCTGCTATTCTTATGTAGGGTTTTGGGAAGAGTAGAGTTTAAGGTTTGGGGGACTTTCAGAGAATTAAGTGGTTTGTCATCATGTGAAAGACCATGGTAATTTGGGTGAGACTGTTGTTGATTGGTTGGCACGTGAGGCATGTGTATGGAATGGTTTTGTCTCCTACTGGCTTTCTTTGAGAAGGGAGGAGCTGACACTGTTTCGTTGGTGAGTAAGGCCAGTGGGCATTGATCAGTCACACACATTTAAAAGTGGTTTTGCTGGCTCTTTTCCCGTGGCTTCATATTTGGGTCCCCCCCCAAGTTTGAGGTGACTTTAACTAGATGTTTTCTATTTAAAAGTTGCTTCTATCAACTGTGTTCAAAATGAAAGCTATTTCATATTCTGTAATTATAGATTTATTTTTGAGATTTGGGTTAAGAAGAATGGTTTAATAATTGCCTTCAGGAAGATCCTTCTTTTTTGGATGTTAAATTTTAACTAGAAGAGTTATCTGTGTAACAGTTTTAAAACAATAATTGCTAGCTCTGTTTTTGTTTTCAGTGCTCTTAGGGGCTCATGTTCAATTCCTAAATTAATAATCTCCTGTGGGAAATTTCATTCTTTTTGTAAATTTATGTAGCTATATGCTGCTAATATTCTCTGGCATACATTTAGTCCATGAAAAAGTAATTATAATTTTCTGTTGGTAAATCTAGCTTTTTATATTAGGATTAAATACTTGGCTAAAAGTATACAAAAGTCACCAAATCATTTTCTTTAAAAAAATTAAAATTTTTTTTATGTATTTGTAAGAGAGAGAGAGAGAAAGAGAGTGAGAGTGAGCGTACAAGCAGGAGGGAGGGGCAGAGGGAGAGGTAGAAGCTCAGTGGGGAGCCTGATGCAGGGGTAGATCCCAGGACCTGGAGATTATGACCTGAGCCAAGGCAGACACTTAACCGACTGAGCCACCCAGGCATCCCCAAATCCTTTTATTTTCAAACAAAATTAACCAGGTTATTGCTATTTTTGAGTGATATATATAATGACAGATGAGTATTTTTGAATTTTCTCCAGATTTATTGAGGTATAATTGACAGATAACTGTGTAAGTCTAAGGTATACATGTATTAATTTAATACACTTTTATATTGTAAAATGGTAAGAGTGTTAATAACTCCATCATCTCACATAATTATCATTTCTCTTTTAGCAACTCTCTTAGCAACTTTCAAATATATAATACAGTATTGTTAACTGTAATCACCATTCCGTACATTAGACCCTCAGAACTTACTAATCTTGTAACAGGAAGTTTGTATCCTTTGGCCAGTATCTACCCATTTCCCACAGCCTCCTACCCCTGGCAAGCAGCAGGGTGTAAATTTGTTGTTGTTTTTTTAAGATTCTACATGTAAGTCAGATCATACAGTATTTGTCTTTTTGTATGACTTATTTCATTTAGCATAATTCCCTCAGGGTTCCTTTCTGTTGTCGCAAATGGCAAGGTTTCCCTCTTTTTTGTGGCTAAAATATTCCATTGTAAATATATACCACATTTTTTAAACCCATGGATCCACTGATGGACACTTAGGTTGCTTCCTTGTCTTGGCTATTGTAAATAATGCTGCAGTAAACAGGGGTGCAGATACCACTTAGAGATGATGATTTCATTTCCATCAGATATGTTCCCAGACATGGGATTACTGCCGCATATGATAGTTCTATTTTTAGTTTTTTGAGGAACCTCCACAGTGTTTTTTATAGTGGCTGTACCAATTTACAGTCCCGTTACGGTGTACAAGGATTCCCTTTTCTGTACATCTTTGCCAGTAGTATCTCTTGTCTTTTTGATGAAAGCCCTTTAACAGGTGTGAGGTGATATATATATGATTGTGGTTTTGATTTGCGTTTCCCTGATGAATAGTGATGTTGAGCCCCTTTTTTGGTACCGTTGGCCATTTGCATATCTTCTGAGGAAAGTTGTCTGTAAGGGTGTTTTACTGAGTTTTTATTTGAATGATTTGTTTTTTACTGTTGAATTTTATGAATTCCTCATATATTTTAGATATTAGCCTTTTTTCAGATATGTGGTTTGCAGATATTTTCTTCCATTCTGTAGGTTGCCTTTTCATTATGTTACTTGTTTCTTTTTTGTTTTTTTAGATTTTACTTAAGTTCAAGTTAGTTAACATATATTGTATTATTAGTTTCAGGGCTGGACTTTAGTGATTCATCCCTCGCATGTAATACCCAATGCTCATCACAAGTGCCCTCCCTAATGCCCATCACCCAGTTACACCGTCTTCCCACGCACCTCCCCTCCAGCAGCCCTCAGTTTGTTTCCTATAGTTAAGAGTCTCTTATGGTTTGCCACCCTCTCTGTTTTTATCTTATTTTTCCCTTCCTTCCCCTATACTTGACGTAAATGGAACTAGAGTGTTGCTTGTTTCTTTTGCTGTGGAGAAACATTGTTCCATTGTTTTTGCTTTGGTTGCTTGTACTTTGGATGTCATATCCAAAATCATTGCCAGGATCAATGTCAGGGAGTGTTTTCCCTGTTTTCTTGTAGGAGTTTTATGGCTCAAGGTTGTACATTTGAGTCTTTGATCCAGTTTGGGTTAATTTTTGTGAGTGATGTAAGTTAGGGGTCCAGTTTCATTCTTTTGTATGTGAATATGCAGTTTTCTCAGCATCATTTATTGAAGAGATTATCTTTTCTTCTCTTCACTATATGCATGGGTTTATTTTTGGGTTCTTGATTCTGTTTCATTGG
>NW_027400892.1:0-4845 GCF_003265705.2 Callorhinus ursinus
GTCACAAACACTGAACTTGAGTTGTAGCTTCACCTGAAGCCCCAATCACCAAGGCTCAGAGCCTCCATACACAGCTGCCCTCTGCTTAGAGTCACTCACTGGTCTGTTTAGGATCATTCACCTCCTCTCCATCTTCACGATCCCATCTCCTCTTTCAGACTCCAAGGACTCATCTCCTTCACTAAGCTGTTTTTGTTTTGCTGGGCTTTTGTAACATTCCCTCAAAAAAAGGACATTTTCTCTTGCAATAATTTAGATGTAGGGGTTATCAGGGTGTAATTTTTATTTAATTCTATGTCCGTTTTCCCGCTAGAACGTGAGTGCATGGGGCATGTTATAAATGCCCCTGCCCTTTACCCCCAGACACAGTTTGGATAGGAACAGTAGGAATAAATACATATTGCATAAAGGAATGAGAGAATCTGTGCTCACAGAAGTTGCCAGTGATGAGAGAGAGAACAGAAGTAGGGAGTTACTAGCAACAGGAATGGAGGATGTGGGAGAGGAATATTTTCTATATTCTGAGCTTGGGACCATTTGTAGGTCAGGTTGTGGTTTGTAAGAATAAAATAGAATAGAATAAATAAGGCACAATAGGAAATATTAGAGTGCATCCTACGTAGTCAGGGTGCATAGCAAATCATTTTCGTGTAAGTTCAACAGACATTTCTTTTTTTTACATATAAATAAATTGACTAGAAATGAATGAGCTCACCCACCAACAAACACAATGGTCTCTTGGCCCTGGGCTCAGCTGGTTAGGCTTCCAGGTGACCTCAGGTAAAAGCTCTCAGCTTTCATTCCCTCTGAACCTTTCCTGAAATACCTGCTGAGCTCTGAGACTCACCGGGATGCGGTCTCTGAGAGGAAGGTCTCCATGTGGGGGTCTGAACTCCTTCCTGGATGTTTCATGGTGGAGACTGAAGCTCTGTTCCCAGACAGGATGGCAAGAAGTACTGAAACATGGGTCCCACAGTCAGACTTAGGAATCCAAAAGCAAAAACCATGTCTCCTCCAGCTTGAAACGGTTGAACGTGCTCAGAGCCTACAGCAGAGGAGATAATTATAGCTCCTTATGTTTGCTGTATCTGTTCCCTATACCTGCTCATTCGACACATTTCCCATTATTACTCCAACCCCTGAGTACATCACCCCATGGGAACTGATCTGGACTGAATGAAATTCTTCCCTGTAGATTCTCCGTTCCCAAGAGACCAGATAAAATTCAGGTGAATCCACTGTTTATTACTCCTCCCTGAACTCTCCTGGCTTCCAGAACTCTAACACTGAAACTTTCCACAGGCCTGAGTGAATGTTTTTTCCAAAACTAAGACGGAGGAACCTGCTTTGACCATATTCTTTGGGTCTCCAAAACATTGACTTGTGGTGGGAGCACAACTCCTGATAGCTCCAGAAAATTGTTCTTCCTACTCCAACAAGTAAAAGTATGTTCCTTTGCTATAAAACCACGGGTACAAAAATCCTTGGATTCATCATTCTTTTCACAAATCAATTAGGAACTTTGTATGTTTCATACAGGTTAAAAGTTGATATTTAGTCTTTAGCTTTTAAAACATTTGATATTATAAGAAATCTACTTGGACCATTTAAGGTATCATGGGCTGAACTCAGACTCTTATATGAATTATCTCATTTATTTTGTGCAAAAGCCATTCTATGAGGAACATAAAGTGATGAGCCTCATTCCACATTTGCAGAAATGTACTTGGAAGGGTCGAGTGATCAACCCAGAATTATGATCTGGGTCATTATAATGTACTTTGATTGGAATGCAACCAGATAGGCCAAGGGTTCTCAACCAGGGATGATTTTTGCCTCCAGAGGACACTTGAAATTATCTGGAGAAATTTTTGACTGTCATAGTGTGGGAACTGCTACTTTTAGGGTGGCTGAGACAGTCTGCATTTGTATCTAGCTCCCATTCATCTTGGTGTGTAGACACATTTGAGGTCAAGGCTGTGGTCCAGTGTCAGGGTTAGTTGTGTTCTTCTTCTCCCAGAATACCCCATCCACCTCAGGTCTGACTTTTGGTGCTCAAACAAGTTATCAAGTGTCTCTTTTCCCTCGTGACAGAAATTGAACATGTAAAGTCTTTGTTTCCTGTCCATAAAGTGGAGAAATTCCATTTAAGGATTTGGTCAGAGAACTTAGTAATATTTTAGAGCTCACAGAAAATTCCCTGGCACAGAGCGGGTGCTCCATCCACGAAGACAATTGTGACCATATAAGTTCCACATTTCCTAAGCTCATGATGACACCATAAAAGGTCTGTTAGGATAGGAAGTGAGTCCAGGATTACTCTGCCTCTGGGACAGTTTTCTGGGTGGGTTGGGAATGAAGTGGGTGTCATTGGCAGCATCCTGAAAAACTGGCGCTCATCCCACACTCTCACATTCATTCCTGGGAGAAGTCCCCAAGATTCTCCTGAACATCCAGACTCACAGCAAAGCCATAACATATGAAGGATGCCTCAGCCAGACATTTGATATTAATGTAAATGTTGGATATTCATCCTTTCTGATGGCTGAGTAATATTCCATTGTATATATGGACCACATCTTCTTTATCCATTCATCTGTTGAAGGGCATCTCGGCTCTTTCCACAGTTTGGCTATTGCGGACATTGCTGCTATGAACATTGGGGTGCATATGGCCCTTCTTTTCAGTACATCTCTGTCTTTGGGGTAAATACCCAGGAGTGCAATTGTGGGGTCATAGGCTAGCCCTATTGTTTTAAGAAATCCAAACCATTACGGAAGATTACCAAGAAAATACCAGGGTGTAATACCAAGAAAATACATCAAGTGTAAATGACTGGTTATAAAGTGGAAAGGGGAACCCAAGATATAATCTGAAGGAAAAGAGAAAAGACAAGGAAGACCCAAGGAGAGAACTGCTTTAAAATGTGTACACCTGGGGAAAAAATAAAAATATTGGATGAAGGAAGCCGGGATCTCTGGGCCTCCATATTGTGGGCCCAGCTACTCAGGAGAGTCCTGTAATGGGCCTGACAATGAGAGGCACCACCCTGCCAAGGAGACTGCTCAGGGCCCCCTTCATGTCCCTGTTCCTCAAACTGTAGATGAAGGGATTCAGCATGGGGGTGAAAATGATGTTGTACATCACCAAGGCCACCGGACTCGTCCTAGTGGATGAAGTTGCTGCAGAACTGAGGTCGACCCCAAGGCCTGTGCCGTAGAACAAGGAGACCCACATGTGGAAAAGGCTTTGTACTTGCCCGCAGCTGAGGAAATGCTGGGTATGGAAGAATCAATTTGATAGTAAGAAGAAAGTATTCCATGGGAAGGAATCATGGCTAGACGCCCAATTGCAGAATACACCACTATGTTATTGATGAGGGTGTAAGAACAGGACAGCTTCAGGTCTTTGAGAAGATCACCAAAAAAAAGTGTGGGATTTCCATGTTTGTGCAGAAGGACAGCCTCAAAAGGGTCAAGGTCTCAAGCAGGGAGCCCATGACACTGATTCACCAGGACTCCAAGGTCAGCGGCCCACAGAGCTGGATGTTCATGATGACCAAGTAGTACAGGGGTTGACCGATGGCCACAAAGTGATCATAGACTTTAAATTGTCCAGGCATCCAAACACAATAAAAAAAAAATATCTGGGGTGCCTGGGTGGCTCAGTTGGTTAAGCGACTGCCTTCGGCTTGGGTCATGATCCTGGAGTTCCGGGTTCGAGTACCACATCGGGCTCCCTGTTCGGCGGAGAGTCTGTTTCTCCCTCTCACCCTCTTCCCTCTCATGCTCTCTGTCTCTCATTCTCTCTCTCAAATAAATAAATAAAATCTTTAAAAACAAAAATCTGGCTGAGGCATCCTTCATATGTTATGGCTTTGCTGTGAGTCTGGATGTTCAGCAGAATCTTAGGGACGGTGGTAGAGGTGAAACAGATGTTTACAAAGGACAGGTTGGAGAGAAAGAAGTACATGGGAGTATGGAGGTGGGAGTCAGAGCTGATGGCAAGGATGATGAGCAAGAAATGACCATGTTGCCCCTTAAAACAAATCAATTTATTTTCTGATAGTTCTGGAAGTCAGAAGACTGAAATAGGTCCCCCTGAGCTAACATCACTCTGTCTGCAGAGAAGAGTTCATTGTGGAGGTCTGGGGAGAATAGGTTTTCTTGCCTATTTCAGCTTTAGGGCCACCTGTACTCTCTGGTTTATGTCCCTTCCCTTTACCTTGAAAGCCAACAAAATAGCATCTCGAAATCTCTCTCTGACTCCAAGACTGCTGCCTCCCCCTTCCACCACTGCAGGATGCTTGTCATCTATTGAGCCCAGCTGGATAATCAGAATAACTTTATCCTGGGTCAGCTGACTAGCAATGTTTATCCCATTTGCAACCTAAATTCCCCCTTGCCATGACACAAGAAATATCCAAAGATTCTGTAGATTAAGATATGGAAATTTCGGGGGACATTATTCTGCCGACTAAAGTGTTTTTCCGAGGTATATTTAATGTCAACTCAGGGACCCTTCTTTGGAGAATCAAACACAACTGATCTCAACTCTAGGGTGAGTACTGAGTCTTTTGTCTCCAAACCACACAGGAAAAGGATCACATGGCTTATTTACTAAAATCACCCTAAAGCTGTAAATGGGAAAGTAAACCATCAACTAAAGAAATTCAGTATCATCTCAAAGTTAAGGTAAAGTCAAGGAGGTTAGAACTCTGGAAGGCAGGTAAATTCATGAGAAAGAGGACTAAAAAAAAATGGATTCACGTGACTTCTAATCTGGCCTCCCAGGAACCAAGTATCAGCAGGAAAAGTTGCCTTTCTGTCCAGACCAGTTGCCCAC
>NW_027400893.1:0-4844 GCF_003265705.2 Callorhinus ursinus
GAAAGAGGGAGGAGACTGCGGCGGCAGCAGCGGCTGGTGGGAGCCCGATGTGGCAGAGGGGCCGCCGCCGCCGACAGGGAGGCGGAGGGCCCGCGAAGCTCAGAGCTGGGGATACCGCCGCCATCCTCTTCGCCTACCCAGCCGCCCTGCTAGACGCGCTCCGCGCCTACGGATCCTCCCCTCCCAGCCTGCACGGTGCCAGGCAGCCGGGTGCCTGCTCGTCGCCTGCTGATCCTCCTTCGACACAGGCTCACCGCGGAGGCAGCAGCGAGGTGTCCGATTTGGGCACGTGAGGCCCGCGATCCGGGGCGGTGGACGCCAGGCAGGGCAAGGCCATTGGTGGGCTCCAGGATGGAGAAGGGGGATGGGGTGGACTCCTGCAGGAGATAAGGGGTGGGGGCGGGTGCCGGGTGAGGCTGGAGTAGGGGAGTGCGATGGGAAATAGGAAACGGGGTGGCGTTAGGAGCCAGGCAAGAAATTGAAGGTGAGCCTGGGGAAGCGAGGGCACTGGATGCCGGGAAAGCGATCCTGGGGAGACAAGGGGCGTATATAGGGCAGCAGGCTGAGGCGTCCAGGGCAGGACGACAGTGAGTGCGTGCGGGTCAAGGCGGTGAAGGGATGGGCGCTTTGCAGGGGTTGAGAGTGGGGGCCAGTGGCGGGTGATGGAGGCAGTGGGTTCTGAACAAGGAGGTAGCCCGCCCCCTCCTGCAGAGTTCCAAACCCCAGCCAGCACCACCGCCGCTGCCGCCCTTCCCCGCAGCCTAAAGGAACCGAGGAGGGAGAGCACTTGGCCGGCACGCAGCCAGGATTTCCAGCACAGCTGCCAGGCTCACATGGGGAAAATTTAGGTTCTGGCGCAGGGTACATAGACACGTCGCTGTTGGGAGAACTTCACCTTATGTCATATTGAATGTTTCTCTCTTATCTTCTCTTCTCCCCCTGCAGGCATGAAGACCCCCAACGCACAGGAGGCCGAAGGGCAACAAACCAGGGCAGCTGTGGGCCGGGCCACTGGGTCGGCAAACATGACGAAGAAAAAAGCCTCCCAAAAGAAGCAGAGGGGTAGACCTTCGTCCCAGTCCCGCAGGAACATCGTGGGCTGCAGAATTTCTCATGGATGGAAGGAAGGTGATGAGCCCATCACCCAGTGGAAAGGAACCGTTCTGGATCAGGTGCCTATAAATCCCTCTCTTTATCTGGTCAAATATGATGGAATTGACTGTGTCTATGGACTGGAACTTCACAGAGATGAAAGAGTTTTGTCTCTTAAAATTCTTTCCGACAGGGTGGCATCATCTCAAGTCAGTGATGCAAACCTTGCAAACACCATAATTGGTAAAGCTGTGGAACATATGTTTGAGGGTGAGCATGGTTCTAAGGATGAATGGAGGGGAATGGTCTTAGCCCAAGCACCTATCATGAAAGCCTGGTTTTATATTACCTATGAGAAAGATCCTGTCTTGTACATGTACCAGCTTCTAGATGATTATAAAGAAGGAGACCTCCGTATCATGCCAGAGTCCAGTGAGTCTCCTCCAGCAGAGAGGGAGCCAGGAGGAGTTGTAGATGGCCTGATAGGTAAACATGTGGAATATACCAAAGAAGATGGCTCCAAACGGATTGGCATGGTCATTCACCAAGTGGAAGCCAAACCCTCTGTGTATTTCATCAAGTTTGATGATGATTTCCATATCTATGTCTATGATTTGGTGAAAAAGTCCTAACTGTTAGGGTAAACTTTGCCACATTTGTGAAAACAAATGTATACTTTGTAGACATGCAAAATAATGTTGCTTTTCAGTGTATTGAAAGCTTAAGGGTCCCTGTTAATTCAACATCTCTGCCAGCGTAACTGTTGTTTTGTTCTGAAAAATACAAATTTATGTGGACATGACATGCTGTGTGTAAGGACTTTGTCATGTTGAAAAGATTGGGTGTGTTTGGTGGATGGGGCATGGAAGGAAGGGACAGCTGTAAATGCAGGCTGTGAATAAAGTTCAGCTAGTATCATAATCAGTCATCTAAAAATGGAATAGGACTTAGCTGGCCTGGTCTAGAGAGGGGGGAGGAGAAGGAACTAGAGATGGGCTGTGGGGGGAGGGAGAAGGGGAGGTGACTGCTTAGGAAGAGGTGGGGCAGGGCCAGAAATGGAGAGGCTCTCTGGGGGAGGGATGACCTAAGAGAGAGGCACCCAACTGGGAGGGGGTGGAGAATAACAGAGGGAGAGTGAGATCTTGGGACTTAGAGGAAAACAGACAGAATGCCTTGAGCAGAGAGGGACACAAAGAAGCTTAGAAGAGGTCCAGAGCAAGGCGGGAGAAAGAAGTTGGCAGGAATCTGGAGAGGGGCTAAAGGATACTCAAAAGGAGGGTCTGTGCATGAGTAAGGAGCCAGAAGGGGAAGAACACTGAAGAAGAAAGAATTCCAAGGAGAAAGACCGACAGAGGAAGTGAGAACACAGAAAAGGAGGTGTGGGGAGTGGGGCCCCTGAGAGATGGGGAGGCCCAGGAAAAAGTTGGACTTCTGGCAGTATCCACATTGTTCTCCCTTGCTCTGTGCAGAAAGGATGTGACAGCTGTCAAAGAACCAAATGGATTGGAAGTTCCCTAGAATGGCATTTTGACAGGGATGACTCAAGAGTTAAGCAGGAGCCAACTTTATACCTAAAAGGCTTTTCTTACTTCAGAGAGCTCATGCCACACCTGCCGAGTAGAACCCCAAGCCTTAGCCTAAACACACTGACCTGACACCCCATGAGCAGGGGGCTGTGAGCAGCCTCCTCACCTTTCCCAGAGGACCCAGGTGCAGTAAATCTTGGACCTGAAGTTCTTGGTTCATTTCCCCTATGCTGGATAAACTGTTCTTGTGGGGAATGGGTCAGCGGGGTGCTCAGGACTTAGATGTGCCACCTTGGGTTTGGAAAGTCTTTTATAAAAAAAAAAAAAGTGGAACCTTGCTGAACACAGGTACGGGAGTCCCCTCACTGTTCTTTCTCCTACTGGACTGTGCCTTGCCTCCCTGTAGAGGAGCGGCATCAGAGGATTGAGCCTAATGTTTCTCTCCAGGACATGGGGAGTACTTGACAGTCCATGCTTCTCTCAGCAGCTGCCTGAAACCACAGGTGGCTCCACCCAATGCTTCACTGAATGGAGGTCTGCTGCCTCCAGAAGCCCTATTCAGGCTATACCCCGACAAAGCTGGTGGCTACTGACCCTTCACAGGTACATCCTGGCCAGTCTCGCCCACCCCAAGCACACAGAGAAGCTGTGATGGAAGTTTGTGCATCTCTGTTTCCAGGTGAGATGGATGGCATGGGGCAGTCGGGCTGGGAGTTGTGACTTTGTATAACTAACTCCTTCAACTGTATAATGCCACCTAGAAGGGCGGTGGTTAGTGGGGAGAGGGTGCAGTAACGCCAATAAAGTCCCTCAGAGATATGGTGCCCCAACACATGGGTCTGTGTCCTCTTTTTCTCCTTGCCTTTCCCCAGTCCTGCTGTGGAAGGTCCCTTCAAGACACTCTCTCTGGTTTCCCCACCCCACACTTCACTAAAATATACCCCTGCCCTCAAAGAAAGAGTTAAGGTGACCCCACTCCCCAGGCTTCCCTAACTCCATACATAGTGGGACAGGGGTGTAGCTGTTGGCAAGGAGCTTCCAGAAGTCGAACAAAGGCGGTAATTCCAGTTCATTCTTTCCACCCAACATGGCCTGAAATGGTTTGCCTGAAAAATTGCCCAAGGCAAGCCCACCTTGCAGGGCTTAGTTTTTTTTCTTTCTTTCATACATCATGAAATTTAGTCTAGCAAAACACCTGCAGGCCACCCATGGGCCAAATTTCAGCCAGCTGTCATGTTTTGTTTGATCCTGGTGTTTTTATTGTTTTCTATTTTTAAATTAGTTACTTAGACATTTGGGAGATTTCACATTACAAAAATCCATATTTCTGGCCCACCTGAAAACAGAACAATAAACTGAGGATTATGGCCCACATTCCAACAAGAATACAAGCAGCTGGGTCTGAGGAAGGGCTCAGCCCATTTTAGACTCTGAATGTTCTCTCAAACTAGCCATGCCCCCAGCTGGCCTGATTCACTCTAATAAAATTCCCAGTTGTCCCCTGAAGGCATTTGCATTTGTAGCTTTGGGGCTAGACCCAGGGGGAACTGCCTAGCTCTACTTTTGGCTTAAGCGGACCCCATTTGCTTTTTAATTCATTTGCTTTGTCTTCATCCTACCAATCCTTACTTTAGGTGGGCTCTCTGCCAGGCAGTCTTCAGGCACAGGTACTGGTGATATGGTAATGAGCAAAATAAACAAATAAAACAATCTTACCCTGGTGGAGCTTTCATTTTAGTGTGGGAGACAGACAGTAGCCAAGATACAATAAGTGAAATGTAAAGTATTCTCAAAGTGATAAGTGTTAAGAAAGGAAAAATAAAGCAAGGGATGGGGCATTGGAATTCCAGGTGGGAGACTGAAATTGGATAGATAGAGTCCAGGGAGGGGCTCACTGAGAACGTGGCTTTTGAGTAAAGACCAAGGCAGTGAGAGGACCAGCCCTGTGGCTGTCCAGGGAAGGAGCATTCCATGTAGAGGGACAGCAGGGCAGGAGTAAGCCGACATGCTCAAGGAACACTGATGATACCAGGATGGCTGGAGCCAAGTGAGTGAGGTAGAGAATACCAGGAAGTAAGTTCAGAGAGGTGATGGGGATCTGGCAGAAGCTGATAGCTTAGAGCCTTAGAAGTCCTAGAATGGAATTTGGTTTTTACGCTGAGTGTGATGGGGAGCCATTTGAGTATTTTCAGCATAGGCACGACATGATTTCCCTCATATTTTAAC
>NW_027400894.1:0-4843 GCF_003265705.2 Callorhinus ursinus
TCATGACCTGAGCTGAAGGCAGACGTTTAACTGACTGAGCCACCCAGGCGCCCCATCCTGTTCCCCTCCAGTTTTATTGAGAAATAATTGATATACATTGCTGTATAAGTTTAAGGTGTGCAGCAGGGTGGTTTGATTTACATCGATTGTGAAATGATCACCACAGTAGGTTCAGCCAACATCCATCTTCTCAATATGGATACAATAAAAAGAAAAGAAAAGAAAGGAGAGACATGTTTTCCGTGGGATAAGAACTCCTAGGGCTTACTCTCTCCTTGTATCTTGCTGCAGTCATCAGGTTGCATCAGAGACCTCCATGACCATCCAGTCCAATGTCCATCCCCTAGCCAAGCTGCTGACGTGACAGCGTTCCCGTGGCCAGTCTCCCGAAGTGGTCGCTGCCATCAGGATCTGTGGCTAGCACTATCTGGGCATTGTTGTCTCTGCCCGTCTCACAGAAAGTTCCAGCACTGAATCTCCTTCTTCAGGCTTTGGGCATTTAACCGTAGACAATTGCTCTTTTGTTTGGGGATTGTTTAGTTGGTTAGTTAAAAGGATACAATCCAGGAAGAGACAGATGGAAGAGATGAATAGGGCAAAGAGTGTGGGGGAATGGCTGTGGAGCTTCGCGTTCTCTCGAGACCCCCACCCTCCCAGCACTGCCATGAGCTCACCAACCTGGAAATCCTGTGGTTTCCATGTGCATTTCCCTGAAGGCTACTGATGTTAAGCATATTTTCATGTGCCGACTGCCATTGACATATCTTCTCTGGTGGTCTGTTCAAATCTTTTGCCTTTTTAAAATTTTTCATTGTCTTTTTATTTTAGAGTTTTGAGAGTTCTTTTTATATACCGAAAATAAGTCCTCTATCAGATATATGCTTTGTAAATATTTTCTCCCAGTCTGTGGCTTTTTAAAATTCTCTAAATAGTGTCTTTTTAAATTTTGATTAAGTTCAATTAATGTGTTCTTTTGTAGATCATTCTTTTGGTGTCGTATCTAAGAAATTTTTGCTAACTTAAGGTCTCAAAGATTTTCTTTGATGTTTTCTTCTAGAAGTTGTAGAGTCTTAGGTTTTACATTTAGGTCTACGGTCCCTTTGAGTTAGTTTTTATTTATGGTAAACTATGGATTGATGCTCTTTTTTTTGTATGTGTATATCTAGTTGTTGAAAAGACTCTTCTTTCTCTACTGTGGCTTCATATCTCTGAAGAAAATCAGTTATCTGCATGTGTATTGTTCTACTTTTGAGCTCTGTTTTGTTCCTTTGAACAAGTTTACTTGACACTATTACCACACTATCTTACTATGTACAGCTTACAAGAGGTCTTGAAATTAGGTAGTGTGCATCTTTCAAATTTTTTTTCAAAGCCGTTTTGACTATTTTAGGTCCTTAGCATTTCCATGTGAATTTTAGAATCACCTTATTGATTTATAAAACAAGTCCTGCTGGAATTTTTATTGTGATTATGTTGAATCTATAGATCATTTTTTTTAAAAAAAGATTTTTTTTTATTTTAAGTAATCCACATGGGGCTCGAACTTACTACCCCAAGGTCAAGATTCACACGCTCTACTGACTGAGCCAGCCAGGAGCCCCAATTCTATAGATCAATTTGAGGAGACATGACATCTCAACAATATCGAGTCCTCTGAACTATTAACGCAGTGTATCTTTCCAACAAAATCTATTTACAACTTGTTTAATTTCCCTTGGCAATGTTTTAGTCTAAGTGTGCAGGTCATTTGTCAATATTTTGTCAAAATTATTCCTAAGGATTTCATCTTTTGATATTATTATAAATGTTATTTAATTTCAATTTTCAATTATTCATTGCTAGTATCTAGAGATATAATTATTTTCTGTGTATTAATTATGCATCCTGAAACGTTGGTGAACTCACTTATTGATTCTAGCCGACTTTTTTTTTTTTTTAAGTAGGTTCCATGCCCAGCATGGAGCCCAATGTGGGGCTTGAACTCATGACCCCGAAATCAAGACCTGAGCTGAGATCAAGAGTGGGACGCTTAACCAACTGAGCCTCCCAGGTGTCCCTCTAGCAGGCTTTTTTTATTGAAGTATCGTTGACACAATGTTACATTAGTTTCAGGTGGACAACATAGTGATTCGAAAAGTCTGTATGTTGTGCTCATCACAAGTGTAGCTGCCACCTGTCGCCATGTGATACTATCACAGTATCACTGACTGTATTCGCTGTGCTGTACCTTTCATCCCCATGACTTACTTATCCAATAACTGGAAGCCTGTATCTCCCACTTCTCTTCACTCATGTTGCCCTGCCCCCTACCCCCAACACCTCTGGCAACCATCAGTTCGCTCTCTGTATTTATGGGTCTGTTTCTGCCTTTTGTTTTTAGATTCCACATGTAAGTGACATCATATGTTGTCTTTCTCTGACTTATTTCACTTAGCATAATACCTTCTACGTCCATCCATGTTGTCGCAGATGTCAAGATCCCATTACTTTTTATGGCAGAATAACATTCCATTGTGTTTATACGCCACGTCTTTATCCATTCATCAGTCAGTGGACACTTGTGGTGCTTCCATATCCTGGCTATTGTAAATAAAGCTGCAATAAACATGGGGGGGCATATATCTTTTTTATCTTCAGGTAAATACCCAGTAGTGGAATTACTGGATCGCATGTTATTTCTAATTTTTTGAGGACAGTCTACTGGTTTCCATAGTATACCAATTTACATTCCCACCAACAGTGCACAAAGGTTCCCTTTTCTCCACATCCTTGCCAAAACTTGTTATTTCTTGTCTTTCTGATTTTAACTATTCGGACAGGTGTGAGGTGACATTTCATTATGGTTTTGATTTGCATTTCCCTGGTCATTAGTGATATTGAGCACCTTTTCATGTGTCTGTTTCCCATCTCTAGCAGGCTTTTTGTAGATTCCTTTGGGTTTCTACATAGAAAAGCAAGTCATCTGTGAATAAGAGGGTTTTATATAATTTTTTTCCCAAACTGGATGCCCGTCTGCCGTCTTCCTTCCTCTTTTCCTTCCTGCCCTCTTGCATTGGCCAGACCTTCAGAGCAATGTTGACTGCAGGGTTGAGAGTGGAATACTTGTCTTGTGTCTGATCTGAAGGGCATAAAATTAAGCCTTTCATCCTTAAGTACGATGTTAGTAGTGAAGTTAAGTGTTGAGCATGATTTCTCTTCACAGATATCCTTTATCTGTGGATGAGGATGTTCCCTTCTACCCCTACTTTGCTAGGAAATTTTTATTTATCTTTTCAATATCAAGAATGAATGTTGGATTTTGTCAGAAAGTTTTTTTGCATCTATTGAAGTGGTCATAGAGTTTTTCTGTTTTACTTTGTTAATCTGGTGAATTATACTGACTTCTTTTTCTAAATAAATTTTATTTCAGAATTTTAGATTTACAGTAAAGTTGCAAAGTAGTACAGAGTTCCCACATGCCCTTCACCCATTTTCAACCGGGTTGAAACATTTGATAGGTTCCCCTGGGTTCGACAGTTGATAGGTTCCCCTGTTGTTAAAATCTTACATTACCACGGTATGTATGTCAAAATTAAGAAATCAACACTTGTACATTATTATTAGCTAAACTCCAGACTTTATTAATATTTTTCCAGTTTTTCCATGATCGTCATTTTCTTGTTCCAAGGTCCGATCCAGGGTACCACATTGCTTCTATGTTTCAGGTCTCGTTAATCTCTTGTGCTCTGTGATAGTTGCTCAGTGTTGCTTTGCCTTTATATGGCCTTGACAGTTTTGAGGAATACTGATTAGATGTTTTGTAGAATGTCCCTCAATTTGAATTGTTTTATGTTTTTCTCATGGTTATTTGGATTATGAGCTTTTCAAAGAATTCCAGGGAGATGAAGTACACTTCTCCTCACTCCTATAGGGGAGTCCATGGCGTACACGTGACATCAGGGGTGAAACTAAACCTTGGTCCCTTGGGCAGGGTAGTGTTTTCCAGGTTTATTCACAGTTCCCTCTCCATCCTTTATTCTTTGAAATTGAGTTGCTCTGTTTAGCGCACACTTGGGGGTGGTGTTGATGAAGTGTCAGCTCCTGCGAGGTGTAGTATCTACATATACTACTTAGAATTCTTCTGGGGCGCCTGGGTGGTGCAGTTGGTTGGGCGTCCGACTCTTGGTTTGGGCTCAGTTCGTGATCTCAGGGTCATGGATTCGAGCACCTTGTCAGGCTCTGTGCTCAGAGGTGAGTCTGCTTGAGGATTCTCTCCCTCTGCCCCTCACACTTATGCTTTCTCTCTCTCCAAAATAAATAGATAACTCTTAAAAAAATTATAATTCTTCTGTAGGGAGTATTTGCCTCTTTCCCCCTATTTATTATTTTTGCAGTATAGACTCACATATATTTATTTGATACTTTGGATGATACTCCAATACTGTATTATTTAATTTGCTGTTTACCTTGTTCTACCTTTGGCCATTGGGAGTGCTTTCAGATGGCTACTGTGTCTGTTTCATGTGACCCTATCATTTATTTTAAATATATCTTTACTTTCGTATTATAAAATGCTCCAGGCTTATCTTGTATTTTCCCTAACTCAGTCCTGCATTTCTCTAAGATGACCTAGTTCCTTTCATTGGAGAATGTTAATTGGAAAGCAAGATCTAGACACAAGGCATACTTGTTGCTCCTGAGATGTCATTGCTTTTAGGCCCCCTGAGGTAGATAAGACAAAACCAGGCAATGCAGGCATGTATCCTAACCCACATGGACATGCATGCCTGTACTGAATCTGTATCTATCCATTTGCGTATATATTAAACAGGAGTTCATACTGCTGTTTCCAACTCATATCCAG
>NW_027400895.1:0-4841 GCF_003265705.2 Callorhinus ursinus
CAAAAGCTTTTTAGTTTGATAATAGTCCCAATTGCTTCTTTTTGCTATTGTTGCCTTTGATTTTGGTGTCAAATTCAAAAAACTCATTTCTAAGATCGCAAAGATCTTACTTCCTATGATTTCTTCTAGTTTTATGGTTTCGGGTCTAACATTTAAGACTAATCCATTTGCATTGATTTTATGTATGGTGTAAAATAGGGGTCCAGTTTCATCTTTTTTGCTCGTGGCTGTCCAGTTTGCCCAACACCATATACTGAAGAGACTATCCTTTCCCCATTGTATATTCTTGGATCTTTTGTTGTAAATTAATTGACTATATATGTGTGGATTTATTTCTGGGCTCTCTATTCTACTCCATTGATCTATGCATCTGTTTATATGCCAACACGATACTATTTCATTATAGCTTTGTAGTATAGCTTGAAATGGAAAGGTGATGCTTCCAGTTTTGTTCTGCTTTGGCTATCTGAAGTCTTTTGTGGCTCCATACAAATTTTAGAATTGTTTATTCTATTTTTGTGAAAAATGCCATTCACATTTTGATAGGGATAGCACTTTGGTAGTATGGATTTTTAACAATATTAATCCTTCCTATTTATGAGCATGGGATATATTTTCATTTATTTGTGTCTTCTTCAATTTCTTTCATCAGTGTCTTATATTTTTCAGTGTGCAAGTCTTTTACCACCTTGGTTAAATTTATTCCCAGGTATTTCATTCTTTTAGATGCAATTGTAAATGAAACCATTTTCTTAATTTCTCTGATAGTGTGTCATTGATTCAGTCTTGGTAGGTTATGTTTTTAGGAGTTTATCTCGGCTGTCCCAATTTGTTGATGTATAATTGCTCATAGTAGTCTCTGTATTTCTCTACCTCGTTCCCAAGGTGAATCCCTGTTTCCCTCTATGTGTTGGCCTTGTTCCCTCCCCTGCAGGTGAGCTTTCCCCATGTTGAAAACAAAAGATGAGGGGGTGACCTATGTGCAGACATTCTCAGGCTTACATGATCCCAGCTTACTGATCCCAAAGTATGCCTCTGTCACCCAGTATTTATATATTAACTTCTACATAAAGATAAAGTAGCCCTTCCTTCTTTTGTAATATTCACGGGTTGTAACACACTGGTTGTCTGGCCAGGCCCTGATCACATTAGCCTTGTTAGGTTTGATGGAATATGACTGACATCCCTGTCAGGGAGGGGCAATTTTTAAAGGAAATTGTGTGTACTTACAAGAAAGTGGAAATGATCTTCGAAAGATAAAAGAGTAAATGTTCTTGATGGGAAGAAAAAGAAAAGCTCTGAAAATGAGTGAATCAAGGACTGACATGACTCATGCTAACTGGTTATTTCCTTCAAGCCTAAACCTCTCACATCTGATAGAAGTTCCAGTGGCTAAACTCAAATACGTACCTGCTTAGCACATCAAGGATTCTTTCCTTTGCTCTTACATTCTTTAATTACAGAAAATTCATACTTATAAAGTAAAAATAAAATACTAGTAATATTCAACATTTATATAGTGTTCATTATTTGCTAGATTCTGTTCTCAGTGCTTTACATATATTAACTTATTTAATCTCACAACAACCCTATGATGCAACTATTATTAGTATTCCTATTTAAGAGGTTAGTAAATGGCAAAGCTAGAATTCAGCCTCAGTCATTATCTGCTACTGAATATGGTCACCTCTCTCTATGCTGCCTTTTTTTCAGTACATAGTTGACTCTCAGTGTGACCTTTCGGAATGGTAAGTACATAAGGGAATATAAAAGATGGGTCTTGTATATTTTCTTAATCATGAAACACTACCCTTCTCTGGGTAAATTTTAAGGAAGGATTTTAATTCTCTTTAAAAATTTCTCCACTAGCACGCACATGTGGTTTCCTAAGAGCTGTGTGTCTTAACTTTGGGGTATTAAGATATTGCTCACTTCCCTTTTTTAATTTCACATGTCACAGGTACTCTGATGCAACCAATCTTCTGAAAGTACAGAAAGTGCTACCTTAAGAGTTACTTAAGCACAGTTCCTTAAGCACAGTTTCAGTTACTCAAAGTACAGAAGAAAGTGCTACCTTAAGAGTTACTTAAGCACAGGAAGTTCTGTACCTCTTCACTAGAGATGAGAGGTTTTGAGAAGGTAACCATTTCTTTGCTGTTTCACAGGAACAATAATTTGGGTGCCTTACTTGTGCCAGGCACTGTGGTCGGTACTTTTTCACCTCTATCATCTTTAGTCAGAGATGTGGAGCTCAGTTCTGTGAAGGCTGTTTTGTAACCTTTGCTTAAATATATATATTCTTTAAAATTACTTTCCATATTAAACAAAACAAAAATATTTGAAGTAGCCAATTTCTCAATCAACCTTAGAGATGGTACCTACATTATAGGTTAAAATAAAATTAAACAGGGGCACCTGGGTGGCTCAGTCGTTGGGCGTCTGCCTTCGGCTCAGGTCATGATCCCAGGATCCTGGGATTGAGCCCTGCATCAGGCTCCCTGCTTGGCGGGAAGCCTGCTTTTCCTCCTCCCAATCCCCCTGCTTGTGATCCTTTTCTTGCTATGTCTCTCTCTGTCAAATAAATGAATAAAAATCTTAAAAAATAAAAATAAAAAAATAAAATTAAACATATGAAATCATACAAATCTGTTCACTTAAATACTTTTAGATAGGAGGAAATCTGTATGTAATTTTTAGAAAGCAGAAGTTTAGTTAATGAATCACCTGCATGGTACCAACACCCATTCTCAAGTAACATACAGAGGTTATGAGTAAAGGTCTCACCAACCTACAGGTTAGTCTTTGAAACTATCATTAAATAATTCTACAGAAGTTTTGCTTACCTAGAATTATACTATAATATTTGCTGTTTTGAGGACATATTATAAAATAATAATGAAAACAAATGAAAATACTTCCAAGTACTAAACCCATACTAAACCCATTTTATGAAGCCTGTAAACACTGTGTCACAAAGACAGAGTACAGTTTTTCTCATATATTTCAGCTAAAAGTCTACAAGTGCATGTTCATTATTATTATTCTCTAATTTATTTATTTTAGAGAGAGTGAGACAGAGACAGAGAGCATGAGTGGGAGGGAGGGGCAGAGAGGGAAAGGGAGAGAAGCAGGCTCCCCCCCTAAGTGGGAGTCCAATGATGACACAGGGCCAATCCCAGGACCCTGAGATCATGACCCGAATTGAAACCAAGAGTTGGATGCTCAACTGACTGAGCCAGCCAGGCACCCCAAGTGCATGCTCATTATTCACTGAATAATACACGCTAATATGTTGGCATTTTATAGTATTATGTTTTATAACCTATTGATATTAACTCTATAGTTTAAAATCCACTATTTTACTTAAAAACAACAAACCCGTTTTGATCAGAAGATTCCAACAAAATCATGTTTTGTTCAGAAGGTATCTAAAACCAACAAACCAATGTTTTGTTCAGAATACCTAAATACCATCCGAAGGTTAGAGCAATCTTGGGCATCTCCGCCTTAAAGAACCGTAATTTGTCTTCACATATGGACTACAATGATTGTGCAAATATTCTTCAAATCAATAGCCTGTATTTTATTTTTATTTTTTAAAATTTTATTTTGTGATGTTAATCACCATACATCATTAGTTTTTGAGGTAGTGTTCTATGATTCATTGTTTGCATATAACACCCAGTGCTCCATTCAATACGCGCACTCTTTAATACCCATCACCAGGTTAAGCCATCACCCCAGGCCCCACCCCTCTAGAACCCTCAGTCTGTTTCATAGAGTCCATAGTCTCTCATGGTTCGTCTCCTCTCCAATTTCCCCCCCTTCATTTTTCCCTTCCTACTATCTTCTTTTTTCTTTTTTTTAACATATAATGTATTATTTGTTTCAGAGGTACAGGTCTGTGATTCAACAGTCTTACACAATTCACAGCGCTCACGATAGCACATTCCCTCCCCAACGTCTATCACACAGCACCCCCACCACTCCAGCAACCCTCAGTTTGTTTCCTGAGATTAAGAATTCCTCCTATCACTGAGATCATATGATACATGTCTTTCTCTGATTGACTTATTTCACTTAGCATAATATCCTCTAGTTCCAGCCACGTAGTTGTAAATGCAAAGATTTCGGGTTTTTTGATGGCTGCATAATATTCCATTCGGTGTGTGTGAGTGAGTGTGTGTGTGTGTGTGTGTGTGTAGTCACATCTTCTTTATCCATTTATCTGTTGATAGACATCTTGGCTCTTTCCATAGTTTGACTATTGTGGACATTGGTGCTATAAACACTGGGGTGCACATACCCCTTCAGATCACTACATTTGTGTCTTTGTGGTAAATACCCAGTACTGCAATTGCTGGATCGTAGGCTAGCTCTATTTTCAACTTTTTGAGGAACCTCCATACTGTTTTCCAGAGTGGCTGCACCAGCTTGCATTCCCACCAACAGTGGAGGAGGGTGCCCCTTTCTCCACATCCCCGCCAACATCTGTCATTTCCTGACTTGTTAATTTTAGCCATTCTGACTGGTGTGAGGTGGCATCTCACTGAAATTTTGATTTGGATTTCCCTGATGTCAAGTGATGTTGAGCACTTTTTCATGTGTCTGTTGGCCATTTGGATGTCTTCTTTGGAAAAATGTCTGTTCATTTCTTCTGCCCATTACTTGACTGGATTATTTGTTCTTTGGGTGTTGAGTTTGAGAAGTTCTTTATAGATTTTGGATACTACCCCTTTATCTGATATGTCATTTGCAAATATCTTCTCCCATTCTGTCAGTTGTCTTTTGGTTTTGTTGACTGTTTCTTTTGCTGTGCAAAAGCTTTTTATCTTGATGAA
>NW_027400896.1:0-4838 GCF_003265705.2 Callorhinus ursinus
TACAGGATCGCTTGTGTTTCAACTTAGGCTTCCTCCCAAAAACTGACTTTGCCTAAAATGAGCACAGATATAACACCTGGTTGCACTCTGTGGTATTCCCAGAAGAAGCCACTTATAGGGGCGCCTGGGTGGCTCAGTCATTAAGCATCTGCCTTTGGCTCAGGTCATGATCCCAGAGTCCTGGGATCGAGTCCCGCATCGGGCTCCCTGCTCCTTGGGAGACTGCTTCTCCCTCTGCTTCTCTGTCTCTCTCTCTCATGAAGAAATAAAATAAAATATTAAAAAAAAAACCCTAGTTTTAACGTACATAGAGATATGCTTATCGGTACCTATCTTTCTTTCTTTTCTATTAAAGTATACTTCACAGACAATGTTACACTAGTTCAGGTGTACAACATGGGGATTTCATAACTCTGTAGGTTCTACTGTGCTCACCACAAATAGCTACCATCTGGCACCATAAAATATTATCATAATACCATTAAACATGTTCCCTATATTCTTTCATCCCCATGACTTACTATTCCACCACTGGAAGCCTGCACTGCCCATTCCCACTTCCTCTTTTTGCCCATCATCCTTCTCCATTCCACACTGGTAACAATCAGATTATTCATTGTATTTATAGGTCTGTTTCTGCTTTTTTCATTGTGTCTTGTCATTTGTGACAACGTGGTTTGACCCAGAAGGTATTATGCTATGTGAAATAAGTCAGAGAAAGACAAATACCATACATATTCACTTATGTGTATAGTCAAAACAACAAAGTAAATGAACAAACAAGAGAAGAGACCCATGAATATCTATTTTGTTTTGAATAAAGTCCATCGATAATCTCAAGAACGATAAAAATTCCAACATTACACACATTGTATAATGTGATCTGTTGTCCTGTCACAGGAAGCCTGCCTCTCCGTCTCCCACTCCCCCTGCTTGTGTTTCCTCTCTCTCTGTGTCTCTCTGTCAAATAAAAAAATATTAAAAAAAAAAAAAGAAGAGGGGGAGACGAACCATGAGAGATGATGGACTCTGAAAAACAAACTGAGGGTTCTAGAGGGGAGGGGGTAGGGGGATGGGTTAGCCTGGTGATGGGTATTGAGGAGGGCACGTTCTGCATGGAGCACTGGGTGTTATGAACAAACAATGAATCATGGAACACTGCACCAAAAACTAATGATGTAATATATGGTGATTAACATAACAATAAAAAATTAAAAAAAAAAAAAGAAAGAAATCGTTCCCTAAAAGCTGTCAGTGTGGGTGGGACTCCTTTAGAGACAATGTCTAATAAGTTGCTTATACTCCTGTGTTTGGCAATAAAATCTGTAGAACTCAATCTGCCTCCAGTGATAAAAGAGAGACAATGGTAAAATATCTACCAGGTTGCCACAATTCCAGGTAAAGCCTGTAACACAAAGATTATTGCTATTGCCAAGCCCCTGGAGGCAAGCCTGTTATGGGAATAGAGGAATAAGCATTCACCTGAGCACAGAGGCCCATGGAAGGTTTATGACATCAAAACTGACATTGAGTCCGTGTTCCTGGGAGATTACTAAACGTCACTAGAGGCAGGAAAACATAGAGATAAATCAAAGGAGAAGTCCACTCCAAGATCTTGGCGATGTGAATCCATATCAAGAAATGACTTGTGTAGGGATGTCTGGGTGGCTCAGTCAGTTAAGCTTCTGCCTATGACCTGGGTCCTGATCCAGGGTCCTGGGATAGAGCCCTGTCTGCGGTTCCCTGCTTAGCAGGGAGTCTGCTTGTCACTCTACCTCTGGCCTTTCCCTGAGCTTGTGTTCATTCTCTCTCTCTCTCTCTTGCTCGCTTGCTCTGTCTCTCAAATAAATAAGTAAAATCTTAAAAAAAAAAAAAGATTCGTGTAAGCAAATGAAAAGAAAGCATAATATAACATTTTCAGAATACATTTCATTTTGTTAGGCACGTTGGGGAAAAAAATAGAGAACGTCTGTCACTACAAAAACCACAGAGTCACAAATATATTTATAATACATTTCTGACTGAAATTTTAAAGGTAATGATGTGTTTAGAGAAAAACAAAGGATTCTATCTCTGTGGTATGCTATAAGAAAAAATTTATAAGACCAAGGGGGAAAAAAAAACTAACCATGAAGGGTGAAATGAAGAATTAGATTACAATAAAATAAAGAACTCTGTATCACAAGCTCAAGAGATAGAGATCGAGGTAGTGAGAGAGGAGACAGAGGACTCATTCTCATAATATATACAAAACTACCAAGATTGAAGAGGTATCACAACAGAAAAAAGGGGCACAAGAACTCACTAGACACTCTGAGAAAGAGAAAATCCAACGGTTAGTGCCCAATTCCATAGTAACAGAGAGAAACAACACCAGCAATAAAGCAAATAAAACCAGGACTCGGTAATATCATGTACGAACCAGGAGTCCAACATTAAAATCACGTAAGCTACCAAAATTTGGAAAGTCTGTGGATAAGCCCCAAATCCCATGCACTGCTGTTGGATGTGAAAATGGGCACAAGTGTTTGGGGAAGAATTTGGTAGTATCTATTAAAGCTGAACATATCTAACCATGTTAGCCAACAATTCGGTCCCATGTAAATAGCCGGCAGATGTGTGTGCATGTTCCACTAAAAGACAAATTATAGATTTTATATGCCAGTCCCGCACTGAGAACTATCCCCCCTCCCACTAACAGTAGAATGATGCAATCACTTGGTATCCACACAATGGAATCGGGTCAATGGATTCTTTTTGTTTGTGTTTTAGGGTTTTATCTGTTAATTTGTCAGAGAGAGGGTGCACACAGTTAGGGGTAGGGCAGGCAGAGTAGGCAGAAGGAGAAGCAGGCTCCCCGCTGAGCAAGGAGTCCAACCAAGACTCCATCCCAGGACCCTGGGATCACAACCTGAGCTGAAGGCAGACACTTAACTGATTGAGCCACGTAGGCAGCCATGGATGGATCCATTCTAATGAATGATGCACAGTAACATGACGGAATACAGATCTATTCACAAATAGAAAGAAAAAAAGCCAAATACAAGAGTCCCCATTGCCTGACTACATGTATGTAAAGTACAAAAGTGAGCACAGCAACCTCTTGTCTTACAAGTTAAAAGAGTGCTGAGTTTGGGGAAAGTTACTGAGGAACTCAAAGGGAAACTTAGAGGGCGATACTGTTTTCTGATCTCATTGGCTTCGAGAGATGTGAACACTTCGTGAAATTCCATTCGGTTGTTCACTTCTGATATGCACATGTGACTTTACTTTAAAAACAAAAACCTAGGGGCGCCTGGGTGGCTCATTCGGTTGAGCGGCTGCCTTCGGCTCAGGTCATGATCCCGGGGCCCTGGGATCGAGCCCCACATCGGGCTCCCTGCTCAGCAGGGAGCCTGCTTCTCCCTCTCCCTCTGCCTCCCCCCTGGCTTGTGTTCGTGCTCTTTCTCTCAAATAAATAAAATCTTTAAAAAAAATAAAAAAATAAAAACAAAAACCTACTCATGAACAACAGAGATGTAAGTAAATAGATAAGCATCACAATGTGCATATACTGACAAACTGAAATTACAGGTATGAAGTAACTTCTTACTGTGATTAGATTTGAAAAGCACGCTTTAAAAAAAAAAAGCATGCCTGGAGCGCCTGGGTGGCTCAGTCGTTAGGCGTCTGCCTCCGGCTCAGGTCATGATCCCGGGGTCCTGGGATCGAGCCCCGCATCGGGCTCCCTGCTCCACGGGAAGCCTGCTGTGTTCCCTCTCTCACTGTGTCTCTCTGTCAAATAAATAAATAAAATCCTAAAAAAAAAAAGCATGTCTTCATTTCCAGCTAAAGCAATGTGTCACTGAAGGCATAATGGTCACAGAGAAAGAATGAAATGTAGACTACTTTTCTGAATATGAACACAGGAAAACACAAAAAGAAATAGTAAAAAAATAGATAAGGCATAAGGAAAAACATTAAAAAACATGGTAAATCCAAATCCCAACATCTCCAATTTAATATTAAACATAAAGCAAATGTTCCTGGTAACACTAAACTTTACTTGAATATATTTCACTGGAATTTTTCCTATACCTATAACTAAAAAAAGGGAGGATAATATTAAAGAGGGGCATGTTCTGCGTGGAGCACTGGGTATTATGCAAACAACGAATCATGGAACACTACATTAAAAACTAATGATGTAATGTATGGTGATTAACATAACAATAAAAATTAGAATAAAAAAAGGGAGGATAAAATTAACAGAAACAAAACAAAAAACAACCCATGTAGTGATAACCAATCAAATAAGCAGCATGGCAATATCAATATCATATAATATACTCTTTAACAGGAAAGGCGTTTGTCACTGTTAATGTTATGTTTCAATATCAAAAGATACACCATTTAAATATTCTACTTCTTGGATATCAAACATCTGTGTGTGCATATTCATACACACATATATAAAAATATACACACATAAATACATGTATATAGGGAAACATCTCTTTTTAGCCCATGAGATATAAAACCATTCATCACAGAGGAATGACCTCATCAAGATAGTGAAAAAGTAGTTTCAACTTCAGTACTTTTGAAAATAAGCTCAACTAGCAATTATTCAAATAAGACATGAGCGGGTAATTCTCAATACAAAAGGGTGAGTCTGAAGCACCCGCTGGACCACAGAGACCAAGAAGGACAAAATTAGAAGGCTAGGAGGAGCAATTTCACATTGATCACAATGCACCTTCCCTGGGCCACCACAGTGCCCAACTAGGAGGGACCAGCAGGAACTACAATTGTTCTACCATGAAAAAGAGCCCACAGGGGACATCCAGCTTTCTCCA
>NW_027400897.1:0-2289 GCF_003265705.2 Callorhinus ursinus
TCCCGACATATCCCCCTTTTATCTTTAAACGCAACATGTGTACATTTGCTTGGGTACTAGCCATGAAAGCAAACAGACAGCGACTTCAAGTACACCATAAGCAGAGTAATAAGGTTACCCCTACAACCAGAGCACACATAATCCAAAAGGAATGTTGGAGGATATTAAAGGGGTTAAACCCCTGTAGCTTCTGTAGAAAGGATTGTGCCATGTCTCTGGGGGTGACTACATGCAGATGGGAGGAGGCTATATTGTTTATTTGTTCTTGCAATTGAAACAGATCTAGGCTTACATTTGTCTCATGCCAGATACCTTGCAAGTGCCTCTGCACCGTTTCCCAGGAGACATTGTCAGCTTTCAGGGGGGTCACACAAATGGAACCATACCCTCCGTGGCACACAAAGGACAAACGAGTATGTAACAATGAATATTGGGTGCCCAAATATTCGACCGCCTGCTCTAAACCATCTAGGCGAGCCAAAATTTTTCTATCTATACTTCCTTGTGTAGCAAGGGTCTGGGAGACATTATGAGCCAAGTTATTTACATGAGCGGCAGTATGTATGCCCTGGGACAGTGCCACCGTGGAGACAGTAGCTGATGCTATCAAAGACACCAAGGCAGTGATGCCGGCTATCAGGAGGCCTAGGAAACGTCGCCCCCGACTAAGTAGGCCTTCCAGTTCTTGTGCAAATTGGTAGCCATAATCTCTATACCAGGGCCCCCCCACCTCTACAGGCATCATTAGATAAGGGGGCTGCATGGCTAGGAAAACCTTCTTTGTTGGATTTGGGGCGCTGGGTAAAGGCAAACAGTTGGTGAGATAACATTCCTCACAAGTTATTTTGTAAAGGGTTCTATTGGCCTTAACCTCGGGCACCATGGACCCATCCCCCACTACAAACAGAAACGGTGGGGAAAGACATGCCTGAATTTGAAATGTCAATGGGCCCGTGGGGAAGCCAGGGAAAAGGGGTGAATTAGTTTTAACATCTCTCATGGCCGCAACAATTTTCCATAAGTCCGGGTGTCTCATCCTCCCCAGTGATAGCAGTCCCCCGGGAGCAGAATTATTGTGGTCGTATGGCCCATATTCTGAAGGCAGGGGGGAGCGGCGCAAAGGGAGATCCCCGTCTTTTGACCAGTCAATTATATAAGTGTCAGGTATGCCATGGGGAGTCACAATCTCTGGGTTGTGATGAACGCAGGTTTTCCAAGAGGGTCCATAGGTTTTCCACGTTAAGTCAGATTTGCAGAGGGGATAGTCAAGGTATGGGGTCTCAAGGGATCTGGAAGCGGGTCTGAAACGGCCAACAGGCAGGGGCCGTCGATGTTGAAGGACAACCTCGTTGATGTCCCAATTCTCCACCATTACATGAGGTGTCAAAGTGTCTCCTCTGGGTGGCTCAGTTCCAAACCAAGAGCGGATTCTTCGGGAGACTGGTGAAGTGACCACGCATCCATAATGGGGCGCCTCAGGGCCATCGATGGCCTGGAAACAAATGGGGGGGGCAGAAGCCAGGCTGGTCCAGTTAAAAGGCGCCACAGCATGAGTGAGGCCGGAAATCTCAGGCCCATCAAAAATGTCTGTGAAGTTAGTAAACACCGTAGGTGAGGGATCCTTCCAGGTGACCGCCCTCGCGGTAGGAGGATCCGGGACAAAAGCCCAGTAAGGAGAGGCCTGGGCAGAGTCAAGGGTTAAAAGTGATAGCATGGCAAGGAAAAGGGCAACAGCCGTGACTGGCTGGCCCGACTCACGCACGGTGGCCTCAGCTCGAGCAGTCAGGGCTTTGATGCCTCCGCATGTTATTTTCCTCTGATCCGAGGCGGGGCGTCTCCTCGTCCTCCCGGAGCGGATCTGGAGCCGCCTCATTCTGCAAACCATCACGGACAATGCAGACGCATCGGAGCGGGAGCCAGCGTGGCGTCTCCTCATCCTGGGGAAAGATACAAGCACATCCTCGGCCCTGGCGTAGGACCGGGTCAGGTCCCCTCCACTCCGCAGTGGCGGGGTCATGCCACTTTGCATAGAGGAGGGGAGCCTGCTCAGGCTGCCAAAAACGTTCGGCGGCAGTGCGGCCAACCGAGTCAACATTCAAAAAATTTAAAACAAAGAGTACTAATGAAAGGTGTAAGTGAGGTGAATATTTTATTTTCCCCTGTAGTATTTCCCCCTCTTTTAGTTTTTTGAGATACATTTTGAGGGTGGAATGGGCTCTTTCGACAATGGCCTGACCTTGAGAATTATAAGGAATACCTGTTGTATGAGTGATGTGAAAATTTGCACAA
>NW_027400897.1:2389-4837 GCF_003265705.2 Callorhinus ursinus
TTTGGGGCCAGATCTAATCCTGCACTGGCTGGGGTGCCTCGGTGAAGGGATTCAATCCCAGGGAGGTCTGCCATGTTGGCTCTGACCTCAGAGATGAGGGGGAGAGCATTGCCGCTATTGTTTGGTGGGGCTGCGGGAAGCCCCGTTGGGAGTTTCCCTGCTGCAGGGGGTGGCCAAGGCGGTCAGTTTTTGATCGACACTCATTGGCCCAGTGCCGTCCCCGCATACACCTGGGACACACAGAAGGTGGCTGTAGCTTATTAGGGGGGTTCCCCGAGGGAAAGTTGAAAGATGGGGCTTGTCTTGAGCCCTTAGGGCACTCATTACGAAAGTGTCCAAGTTCCCCGCATAGAAAGCAGGGCATGCGAGCTTTAAAATTCATTGGGAACTTTCCCTTTTGTTTTTTAAGAAGTTGTGTATGTAGCTGCTGCGGAGGAATTCCTCGAAGGGCTGCTGCTAAAGTCACCCCTTGTACATAACTGGGACCAATGTCTGCACACAGCCGCAAAAAATCCTCAAGGGTGCCCGTGGACTTCCAAGGCCTTATGGCCGCTTGGCATGCTGAATTGGCATTCTCAAAGGCTAGCTGCTTCACTATAATAGTTCCTGCCTCCCCATCTACAACAATTCTACTTACAGCTTGCAATAGCCGTGAAACAAAATCTTGATAGCGTTCATCGGGCCCCTGTCTTATTTTAGATAATTCCTCTGTCCTTGTGCCAGTGGTCGGTAACTTTTTCCATGCAGTCAAAACAGCCTCATTGATTTGAACATAGGCAATCTCAGGGAAATGTATTTGGTTACCCACTTCATAATAAGCTCCAGTACCAGCCAACATCTCATATGTGACAGGGATTTGGGTCCTTCTGTTATAGATAGCCAGATTGTTACACTTTTCTTCGAATTCGGCCTTCCATAACAAATAATCTCCCCCATTAAGGCAAGCCCGGGCAACAACCTTCCAATCTCCCGGGCAAAGAGCTTCTCTGGTAAGGTTCTCTATCATGGATAGGGTAAAGGGAGCAGTGGCCCCGTACTGACTACAGGCAGCCTTTAAGTCTTTTAACATTTTAAAATTTAAGGCAGTATATGTCCGTTGGCCTCCCTGTAAGGTTACTGGGTAGGCATTAAATTCTCCCACGTCTTCTCCCGCTTGCTGCGCTGTTAGTAAAGTTCTCTGTAAAGGGCTAATGTTGGATACAGAGGACTTGGCAGCGCTCTGCTGATTGGTCATAATGGGAAAAGCCTGCAGCGTGCTAGTTTGAGTACACTTAGTCACAGAATTGATCCCTTGACCAGAGGTTGTGACTGCAGGCAGGACCGATTTCAACGATGTGGGCATAGTCAGAATGGGGTCATCATCAAGATAAACATCATCATCGCCAAATTCATCCCCACCACTCTGAGCCTTAGGGGTTTTCCCCGCCAAGGGTATAGGCGGTGGTGGAGGAGGGAAAGGATCCTGGGTGGGTATGTTAGCATCATTGCCCAGGATCTCAAAAGAGGATATCCCAGTGGGAGTCAGGGGTACTTTAATAAGATCTTTTTCCTCATCTTCAACCCATGATTTTAAAGATATCAGCTCAATTTTTTGTTGTGGCTCCAGGATTTCACAAATATGAGACCAGAGGCCCATTGTATTGGGCGGCAAGGCACCGGAGCCCCGCAACTTTATTTGATTTTTCATCTCTTGGCCCACCCGTCTCCAATCCTCTGGGTTTGTTGTCCCTTCTAGTGGGAACCAAGGGCACAAATCTTCTATGTTCCTGAAAAATTCCTGCAGGGTGGAGGAAGACACCTTATGCCCTCTCTCTGCCAATAAAATCTGCAGGGTCCGCAGAAAATATGCATGACTAGCGGACTGACTTTGTCCCATAATTTCTTACTCCTGTCGTGCCGGTTAAACGACCGGTTCTCTTACCTGAATGCTTGCGACGTCAGTGTCCAGGATCCTCTTTCATGTGCTCAGGTCCCTGTTCGGGCGCCACTTGCCACGGCCCGCGTGCAAGGTCGAACAGGGGTGAGGGTAAGAGAATGAAACATAAAAGTATGGGAACAGGAGGGTTGCCCACGGGGATGCCGCGAGCAACGACTTTATTCTTTCTCACACACTTTATATAGGCTTAGGTTATATAACAATAAGACATAAACAAGTTCCACAGGTTCCTCCCTGCCCTTCTCCTGGCTCCGTCCCGTCCCGTGTTTCTGATTCAAGGCCAGATTCCTCAAGCGCATAGTTTCTTCCCAGTTTTGTTTACGCGGTATGCCTTTAAAGGGCCAGGTGCGCTATCTTTCAGGGTCTATTAATAACACTGTGGTTTTCTTGGCCTATATACAACTCAGGCTAGCCAGTACAACATGTTTTTGTATGGGGGCAGTTAGGTGGCCATGGTTCAAAGGGATCAGGGAGCCTTTGCTCTACCCGATTAACCCCTTTGTTGCTCATGG
>NW_027400898.1:0-2289 GCF_003265705.2 Callorhinus ursinus
TCCCGACATATCCCCCTTTTATCTTTAAACGCAACATGTGTACATTTGCTTGGGTACTAGCCATGAAAGCAAACAGACAGCGACTTCAAGTACACCATAAGCAGAGTAATAAGGTTACCCCTACAACCAGAGCACACATAATCCAAAAGGAATGTTGGAGGATATTAAAGGGGTTAAACCCCTGTAGCTTCTGTAGAAAGGATTGTGCCATGTCTCTGGGGGTGACTACATGCAGATGGGAGGAGGCTATATTGTTTATTTGTTCTTGCAATTGAAACAGATCTAGGCTTACATTTGTCTCATGCCAGATACCTTGCAAGTGCCTCTGCACCGTTTCCCAGGAGACATTGTCAGCTTTCAGGGGGGTCACACAAATGGAACCATACCCTCCGTGGCACACAAAGGACAAACGAGTATGTAACAATGAATATTGGGTGCCCAAATATTCGACCGCCTGCTCTAAACCATCTAGGCGAGCCAAAATTTTTCTATCTATACTTCCTTGTGTAGCAAGGGTCTGGGAGACATTATGAGCCAAGTTATTTACATGAGCGGCAGTATGTATGCCCTGGGACAGTGCCACCGTGGAGACAGTAGCTGATGCTATCAAAGACACCAAGGCAGTGATGCCGGCTATCAGGAGGCCTAGGAAACGTCGCCCCCGACTAAGTAGGCCTTCCAGTTCTTGTGCAAATTGGTAGCCATAATCTCTATACCAGGGCCCCCCCACCTCTACAGGCATCATTAGATAAGGGGGCTGCATGGCTAGGAAAACCTTCTTTGTTGGATTTGGGGCGCTGGGTAAAGGCAAACAGTTGGTGAGATAACATTCCTCACAAGTTATTTTGTAAAGGGTTCTATTGGCCTTAACCTCGGGCACCATGGACCCGTCCCCCACTACAAACAGAAACGGTGGGGAAAGACATGCCTGAATTTGAAATGTCAATGGGCCCGTGGGGAAGCCAGGGAAAAGGGGTGAATTAGTTTTAACATCTCTCATGGCCGCAACAATTTTCCATAAGTCCGGGTGTCTCATCCTCCCCAGTGATAGCAGTCCCCCGGGAGCAGAATTATTGTGGTCGTATGGCCCATATTCTGAAGGCAGGGGGGAGCGGCGCAAAGGGAGATCCCCGTCTTTTGACCAGTCAATTATATAAGTGTCAGGTATGCCATGGGGAGTCACAATCTCTGGGTTGTGATGAACGCAGGTTTTCCAAGAGGGTCCATAGGTTTTCCACGTTAAGTCAGATTTGCAGAGGGGATAGTCAAGGTATGGGGTCTCAAGGGATCTGGAAGCGGGTCTGAAACGGCCAACAGGCAGGGGCCGTCGATGTTGAAGGACAACCTCGTTGATGTCCCAATTCTCCACCATTACATGAGGTGTCAAAGTGTCTCCTCTGGGTGGCTCAGTTCCAAACCAAGAGCGGATTCTTCGGGAGACTGGTGAAGTGACCACGCATCCATAATGGGGCGCCTCAGGGCCATCGATGGCCTGGAAACAAATGGGGGGGGCAGAAGCCAGGCTGGTCCAGTTAAAAGGCGCCACAGCATGAGTGAGGCCGGAAATCTCAGGCCCATCAAAAATGTCTGTGAAGTTAGTAAACACCGTAGGTGAGGGATCCTTCCAGGTGACCGCCCTCGCGGTAGGAGGATCCGGGACAAAAGCCCAGTAAGGAGAGGCCTGGGCAGAGTCAAGGGTTAAAAGTGATAGCATGGCAAGGAAAAGGGCAACAGCCGTGACTGGCTGGCCCGACTCACGCACGGTGGCCTCAGCTCGAGCAGTCAGGGCTTTGATGCCTCCGCATGTTATTTTCCTCTGATCCGAGGCGGGGCGTCTCCTCGTCCTCCCGGAGCGGATCTGGAGCCGCCTCATTCTGCAAACCATCACGGACAATGCAGACGCATCGGAGCGGGAGCCAGCGTGGCGTCTCCTCATCCTGGGGAAAGATACAAGCACATCCTCGGCCCTGGCGTAGGACCGGGTCAGGTCCCCTCCACTCCGCAGTGGCGGGGTCATGCCACTTTGCATAGAGGAGGGGAGCCTGCTCAGGCTGCCAAAAACGTTCGGCGGCAGTGCGGCCAACCGAGTCAACATTCAAAAAATTTAAAACAAAGAGTACTAATGAAAGGTGTAAGTGAGGTGAATATTTTATTTTCCCCTGTAGTATTTCCCCCTCTTTTAGTTTTTTGAGATACATTTTGAGGGTGGAATGGGCTCTTTCGACAATGGCCTGACCTTGAGAATTATAAGGAATACCTGTTGTATGAGTGATGTGAAAATTTGCACAA
>NW_027400898.1:2389-4837 GCF_003265705.2 Callorhinus ursinus
TTTGGGGCCAGATCTAATCCTGCACTGGCTGGGGTGCCTCGGTGAAGGGATTCAATCCCAGGGAGGTCTGCCATGTTGGCTCTGACCTCAGAGATGAGGGGGAGAGCATTGCCGCTATTGTTTGGTGGGGCTGCGGGAAGCCCCGTTGGGAGTTTCCCTGCTGCAGGGGGTGGCCAAGGCGGTCAGTTTTTGATCGACACTCATTGGCCCAGTGCCGTCCCCGCATACACCTGGGACACACAGAAGGTGGCTGTAGCTTATTAGGGGGGTTCCCCGAGGGAAAGTTGAAAGATGGGGCTTGTCTTGAGCCCTTAGGGCACTCATTACGAAAGTGTCCAAGTTCCCCGCATAGAAAGCAGGGCATGCGAGCTTTAAAATTCATTGGGAACTTTCCCTTTTGTTTTTTAAGAAGTTGTGTATGTAGCTGCTGCGGAGGAATTCCTCGAAGGGCTGCTGCTAAAGTCACCCCTTGTACATAACTGGGACCAATGTCTGCACACAGCCGCAAAAAATCCTCAAGGGTGCCCGTGGACTTCCAAGGCCTTATGGCCGCTTGGCATGCTGAATTGGCATTCTCAAAGGCTAGCTGCTTCACTATAATAGTTCCTGCCTCCCCATCTACAACAATTCTACTTACAGCTTGCAATAGCCGTGAAACAAAATCTTGATAGCGTTCATCGGGCCCCTGTCTTATTTTAGATAATTCCTCTGTCCTTGTGCCAGTGGTCGGTAACTTTTTCCATGCAGTCAAAACAGCCTCATTGATTTGAACATAGGCAATCTCAGGGAAATGTATTTGGTTACCCACTTCATAATAAGCTCCAGTACCAGCCAACATCTCATATGTGACAGGGATTTGGGTCCTTCTGTTATAGATAGCCAGATTGTTACACTTTTCTTCGAATTCGGCCTTCCATAACAAATAATCTCCCCCATTAAGGCAAGCCCGGGCAACAACCTTCCAATCTCCCGGGCAAAGAGCTTCTCTGGTAAGGTTCTCTATCATGGATAGGGTAAAGGGAGCAGTGGCCCCGTACTGACTACAGGCAGCCTTTAAGTCTTTTAACATTTTAAAATTTAAGGCAGTATATGTCCGTTGGCCTCCCTGTAAGGTTACTGGGTAGGCATTAAATTCTCCCACGTCTTCTCCCGCTTGCTGCGCTGTTAGTAAAGTTCTCTGTAAAGGGCTAATGTTGGATACAGAGGACTTGGCAGCGCTCTGCTGATTGGTCATAATGGGAAAAGCCTGCAGCGTGCTAGTTTGAGTACACTTAGTCACAGAATTGATCCCTTGACCAGAGGTTGTGACTGCAGGCAGGACCGATTTCAACGATGTGGGCATAGTCAGAATGGGGTCATCATCAAGATAAACATCATCATCGCCAAATTCATCCCCACCACTCTGAGCCTTAGGGGTTTTCCCCGCCAAGGGTATAGGCGGTGGTGGAGGAGGGAAAGGATCCTGGGTGGGTATGTTAGCATCATTGCCCAGGATCTCAAAAGAGGATATCCCAGTGGGAGTCAGGGGTACTTTAATAAGATCTTTTTCCTCATCTTCAACCCATGATTTTAAAGATATCAGCTCAATTTTTTGTTGTGGCTCCAGGATTTCACAAATATGAGACCAGAGGCCCATTGTATTGGGCGGCAAGGCACCGGAGCCCCGCAACTTTATTTGATTTTTCATCTCTTGGCCCACCCGTCTCCAATCCTCTGGGTTTGTTGTCCCTTCTAGTGGGAACCAAGGGCACAAATCTTCTATGTTCCTGAAAAATTCCTGCAGGGTGGAGGAAGACACCTTATGCCCTCTCTCTGCCAATAAAATCTGCAGGGTCCGCAGAAAATATGCATGACTAGCGGACTGACTTTGTCCCATAATTTCTTACTCCTGTCGTGCCGGTTAAACGACCGGTTCTCTTACCTGAATGCTTGCGACGTCAGTGTCCAGGATCCTCTTTCATGTGCTCAGGTCCCTGTTCGGGCGCCACTTGCCACGGCCCGCGTGCAAGGTCGAACAGGGGTGAGGGTAAGAGAATGAAACATAAAAGTATGGGAACAGGAGGGTTGCCCACGGGGATGCCGCGAGCAACGACTTTATTCTTTCTCACACACTTTATATAGGCTTAGGTTATATAACAATAAGACATAAACAAGTTCCACAGGTTCCTCCCTGCCCTTCTCCTGGCTCCGTCCCGTCCCGTGTTTCTGATTCAAGGCCAGATTCCTCAAGCGCATAGTTTCTTCCCAGTTTTGTTTACGCGGTATGCCTTTAAAGGGCCAGGTGCGCTATCTTTCAGGGTCTATTAATAACACTGTGGTTTTCTTGGCCTATATACAACTCAGGCTAGCCAGTACAACATGTTTTTGTATGGGGGCAGTTAGGTGGCCATGGTTCAAAGGGATCAGGGAGCCTTTGCTCTACCCGATTAACCCCTTTGTTGCTCATGG
>NW_027400899.1:0-4206 GCF_003265705.2 Callorhinus ursinus
TGTTTATAGCAGCAATGTCCACAATAGCCAAACTGTGGAAAGGGCCAAGATGTCCATCGACAGATGAATGGCTAATGAAGATGTGGTATATATACACAATGGAATATTATGCAGCCATCAAAAGAAATGAGATCTTGCCATTTGCAACGACGTGGATGGAACTGGAGGGTGTTATGCTGAGTGAAATAAGTCAATCAGAGAAAGACATGTATCATATGACCTCACTGATATGAGGAATTCTTAATCTCAGGAAACAAACTGAGGGTTGCTGGAGTGGTGGGGGGTGGGAGAGATGGGGTGGCTGGGTGATACACAGTGGGGAGGGTATGTGCTATGGTGAGCGCTGTGAATTGTGCAAGAATTAGCAATATAGAAGATCAAATGATGGAAAATAAAGAAGCTGAGAAAAAGAGAGATAAACAACTACTGGATCACAAGGGCAGAATTCAAGAGATAAGCAATATGATAATACTAAACATTAGAATAATTGGGATTCTAGAAGAAGAAGAAAGAGAGAGAGGGGCAGAAGGTATATTGGAGCAAATTGTAGCAGAGAACTTCCCTAATGAGAGGAAGGAAACAGGCATCAAAATCCAGTAGGCACAGAGAACCCCTCTCAAAATCAGTAAAAATAGGTCAACACCCGACATCTAATAGTAAAACTTACGAGTCTCAGAGACAAAGAGAAAATCTTGAAAGCAGCTCCGGAGAAGAGATATTTAATCTATAATGGTAGAAACATTAGATTGGCAACAGACCTATCCACAGAGACCTGGCAGGCCAGAAAGGACTGGCATGATATCTTCAGAGCACTAAACGAGAAAAATATGCAGCCAAGAATGCTATGTCCAGCTAGGCTGTCACTGAAAATTGAAGGAGAGATAAAAAGCTTCCAGGACAAACAAACACTAAAGGAATTTGCAAACACGAAACCAGCCCTCCAAGAAATATTGAAAGGTGTCCTCTAAGCAAAGAGAGAGCCTAAAAGCAGCATAGACCAGAAAGGAACACACACAATATACAGTAACAGTCACCTTACAGGCAATAAAATGGCACTAAATTCATATCTTTCCATAGTTACCCTGAATGTAAATGGGCTAAATGCCCCAATGGAAAGACACAGGCTATCAGATTGGATTAAAAAACAAGACTCATCAATATGCTGTCTGCAAGAGACTCATTTCAGACCCAAAAGACACCCCCAGATTGAGAGTCAGTGGCTGGAAAACCATCCACCATGCTAATGGACACCAAAAGAAAGCTGGGGTGGCAATCCTTATATCAGACAAATTAGATTTTAAAACAAAGACTGTAATAAGAGATGAGGAAGGACACTATATTCTACTTAAAAGGTCTATCCAACAAGAAGATCTAACAATTGTAAATATCTATGCCCCTAATATGGGAGCAACCAATTATATAAGGCAATTAATAACAAAAGCAAAGAAACACATTGACATCAATTCAATTATAGTGGGGGACGTTAACACGCCCCTGACTGAAATGGACAGATCATTTAAGCAAAAGATCAACAAGGAAATAAAGTCTTTAAATGACACACTGGACCAAAATGGACTTCACAGACATATGCAGAACAGTCCATCCCAAAGCAACGGAATATACATTCTTCTCTAGTGCTCATGGATCATTCTCCAGAACACATCACAACCTAGGTCACAAATCAGGTCTCAACCATTACCAAAAGATTGGGATGATTCCCTGCATATTTTCATACCACAATGCTTTGAAACTAGAACTCAATCACAAGAGGAAAGTCAGAAAGAACTTAAATACATGGCGGCTAAAGAGCATGCTACTAAAGAATGAATGGGTCAACTAGGAAATTAAAGAAGAATTTAAAAAATTCATGGAAACCAATGAAAATGAAACAACAACTGTTCAAAATCGTTGGGATGCAGCGAAGGCAGTCTTAAGAGGAAACTATGTAGCAATACAAGGCTTTCTCAAGAAACAAGAAAGGTCTCAAATACACAACCTTACCCTACACCTAAAGGAGCTAGCGAAAAAAACAGCAAATAAAGCCTAAACCCAGCTGAAGAAGAGAAATAATTAAGATCAGAGCAGAAATCAATGAAATAGAAACCAAAAGAACAGTGGAACAGATCCACGAAACTAGGAGCCGGTTCATTGAAAGAATTAACAAGATTGATAAACCCCTGGCCAGACTTATCAAAAAGAAAAGAGAAATGATCCAAATCAACAAAATCATGAATGAAAGAGGAGAGATCACAACCAACACCAAAGACATACAATTATAAAACATATTATGAGCAACTCTATGCCAGCAAATTAGATAACCTGGAAGAAATGGATGCATTCCTAGAGATGTATCAACTACCTAAATTGAACCAGGAAGAAACAAAAAACCTGAACAGACCTATAACCTCTAGGGAAATTGAAGCAGTCATCAAAAATCTCCCAACAGGGCGCCTGGGTGGCTCAGTTGGTTAAACGACTGCCTTCGGCTCAGGTCATGATCCTGGAGTCCCGGGGTCGAGTCCCACATCGGGCTCCCTGCTCAGCCGGGAGTCTGCTTCTCCCTCTGACCCTCTTCCCTCTCGTGCTCTCTATCTCTCATTCTCTATCTCTCATAAATAAATAAAATCTTTAAAAAAAAAAAAATCTCCCAACAAACAAAGGCCAGGGCCAGATGCCTTCCCAGGGGAATTCTACCAAAGATTTCAAGAAGAATTAATACCTATTCTCCTGAAACTGTTCCAAAAAATAGAAATGGAAGGGAAACTTCCAAACTCATTTTATGAGGGCAGCATTACCTTGTTCCCAAAACCAGACAAAGATCCCATCAAAAAGGAGAATTACAGACCAATATCCTTGATGAACATGGATGCAAAAATTCTCACCAAAATACTAGCCAATAGGATCCAACCGTACATTAAAAGGATTATTCACCATGAACAAATGGGATTGATCCCCGGGCTGCAAGTTTGGTTCAACATCCGCAAATCAATCAACGTGATACATTATATTAACAAAAGAAAGAACAAGAATCATAGGATCCTCTCAATAGATGAGGAAAAAGCATTTGACAAAGTACAGCATCCTTTCTTGATCAAAACTCTTCAGAGTATAGGGATAGAGGGTACAAACCTCAATGTCATAAAAGCCATCTATGAAAAACCTACAGCGAGTATCATTCTCAATGGGGAAAAGCTGAGAGCTTTTCCCCTAACTCAGCTTTTCCCCTAAGGTCAGGAACGCGGCAGGGATGTCCACTCTCACCACTGCTATTCAACATAGTAGTAGAAGTCCTAGCCACAGCAATCAGACAACAAAAAGAAATCAAAGGCATCCAAATCGGCAAAGAGGAAGTCATGCTCTCACTCTTTGTAGATGATATGATACTGTATGTGGAAAACCCAAAAGACTCCACCCCAAAACTGCTAGAACTCATCCAGTAATTCAGTAAAGTGGCAGGATATAAAATCAATGCACAGAAATCAGTGGCATTCCTTTACACCAACAACAAGACAGGAGACAAATCAAGGAGTCGATTCCATTCACAATTGCACCCAAAACCATAAGATACCTAGGAATAAATTTAACCAAAGAGGCAAAGGATCTGTACTCAGAAAACTATAAAATAATCATGAAAGAAATTGAAGAAGACACAAAGAAATGGAAAAACGTTCCATGCTCATAGACTGGAAGAACAAGCATTGTGAAGATGTCCATGCTACCTAGAACAATCTACACATTCAATGCAATCCCCATCAAAATACCATCCACTTTTTTCAAGGAAATGGAACAAATCATCCTAAAATTTGTATGGAACCAGGAGAGACCCCGAATACCAAGAGGAATATTGAAAAAGAAAAGCAAAGCTGTCGGCATCACAGTTCCGGACTTCCAGCTCTTTTACAAAGCTGTCATCATCAAGACAGTATGGTACTGACACACAAACAGACTTAGATCAATGGAACAGAACAGAGAACCCAGAAATGTACCCTCAACTCTATGGTCAGCTCATCTTTGACAAAGCAGGAAAGAATGTCCAAAAAAAAAAGACAGTCTCTTCAACAAATGGTGTCGGGAAACTTGGACAGCCACATGCAGAAGAATGAAACTGGACCATTTCCTTACACCACACAGAAAAATAGACTCAAAATGTTTGAAAGACCTCAATGTGAGACAGGACTCCCTCAAAATCTTAAAGGAGAACACAGG
>NW_027400899.1:4216-4834 GCF_003265705.2 Callorhinus ursinus
GTGCGGCTGGAGACCAGGGAGACGGGAGTAACTGACTGCTTTTCTATGGGGGCGCACTGAGGAGTGGAGCCCCAAGTTCTCGGCTCCTCGAGGCAGAGATTGGGAGGCCACCATTTTTGCCCTGGTCCTCCAAAGCTGTACCGAGAGCTTGCAGGGAACAAAAGCTCCTGAGAGCAAACCTGAGCAGCTTCCTTAGCCCGGACCAACAAGGGCGGGGCAATTCAGCCTCCGAAAAGACATATGGAAACCACAGCAACAGGCCCCTCCCCCAGGGGATCAGCACGAACAGCCAGCAAGCCAAGACCAAGTTTACCGATAAAGGAGAACAGGAGAACTCCAGCGCTAGGGGAATACTGCACATACAATTCATGGCTTTTTTTTAACCATGATTCATTTTACCATGATTCATTCATCAGGTTCATCAAAGTTAATTTTTGTTGACAGTTTTCTTTTTTATTTTATTTTTCTTTTTCCCTTTTTCAACCAACATCTTATCAATCCCTTTTTTAAAAAAAAAACATTTTTTATTTTTCATTTTAGAGTCATATTTTATCCCTTCATAGTAGTTACCCTTATTTTTGGCATATATATATAAGTTGTTCTCTCTTTAAAATTTTG
>NW_027400900.1:0-4832 GCF_003265705.2 Callorhinus ursinus
CAGACCCTGAGAGGCCACTGAGAAATCTGACAAGAGCAAAACCAGAACCGTTCCCACTCTTACTTTCTGTATAGTGAACATCAAAATTGTAGATACATATAATAAATATATACTACACCACGAGCATCTTTAGCAGAGGTGTTGAAGGACACATTTTAACACTGTTTTAAACCACAAATGCTAGGGGTGCCTGGTTGGCTCAATGGGTTGAGCATCTGGCTCTTGGTTTTGGCTCGGGTCAGGAGCTCAGGGTCATGGGATCAAGCACCCCCCCTGGAGCCCCACATGGGTCCCGCACTCAGTGGGAAGTCTCCTTGAGATTTTTTCACTCTCTCTGCCCTTACGCCCACCGCCTGCCCCCCATGCTCACATGTGTGCTCTCTCTCTCTCAAATACATAAATCTTAAGAAAATAAACTGTAAATGCTAAATACCCTATTTCAAATACTCTAATTTATGAATTAATATCTATGATGTTACAATGGCACTTTACCGCAGTGATTGGAGAACAGTCCAATTTTTTGCCAATTTTATGAATACATTCCTTAACTAAGTGTACAATGACATAACACTTACATGTCTTTTTAGAAAATGTACTGTACACAGTTATAAGAATATAGAACTAAGCTTAATCATACTTTAATTAGAAATTTCACGTTTGTATTATGTTTCTGTTAAAGGAAAACTGTGTTACTCTAATGCTTTTAATGTAATGACTTTTGTTCAAGATTATGAAAAATTTGAATAACTTCTCTCAAGACCATTTCATTTCAAATTTATACAACTTGTTTAGTCAGCTGACCAGAAAGAAAGGAAATAAAAGGAAAATATTTGTCCAGATGTGGTAGAGAATGTTCACACGAATTCAATGCATAGTTCTCTTGGTGGTTCTGTTTCATCCTTACCTGGGCCCACACCAATTTTAAATCCGAGCTTAAATGAGATTCTTTAATTCTTCTTCCAATAAGGCTCTGTCATTCCCATCTCCGGGTCAGGGAGTACTCACGTCTCTGCAGAGTACTTTGTCTTTGGTTCAGGCCTGCTCGTCCAAGGACCACCAACACAGCCATTTTGAGAAGGGGATGTAATCACTCCGCTGTTTTTACCCACAGGCAACACTGATTTCTGATTAGGGTTGCCGCCGTCATATCCAGGGGTAATGTCCTGTATACGCAACACAAGAAGTATCCCAATTTTGGATATTCTTTTGGAGAATAAAAATTGTGAAGCCTTTCAAATACACTTTTGATGTTATTTGGATCACAACACAAGAAATAAGAAATCATTGAAATATGATAACCATATTTTTCATAAATCTTAATCAGTTGCTCTTTCAATATTTCATTCATGGTTTCCATGTAAGACCATCTCAGAACAACAACAGCAGTACTCAACTCATCATTATGCAAAGGGCAGTTCCACACAGAAAACCAACCAAAACTTCAAATGCAAAAGACTTCTTTCCCATTTTGCAGGAGGTCTTTATCCCCCTGCTAGTATTTATTTAATATTTTATTTAAGAGCAAGAGACAGAGAGAGCATGATGGGGGTGTTGGAGGGGCAGAAGGAGAGGGAGAAGCAGACTCCTCCCAGAGGATGGAGCTGACGATGCGGGGGCAAAATCACGGAACCCAAGGATCATGACCTGAACTGAAGGCAGACGTTTAACTGACAGCCACCCAGGCGCCCCATCCTGTTCTCCTCCAGTTTTATTGAGAAATAATTGACATACATTGCTGTATAAGTTTAAGTTGTGCAGCAGGGTGGTTTGATTTACATCGATTGTGAAATGATCACCACAGTAGGTTCAGCCAACATCCATCTTCTCAATATTACATTAAATTCTCAACATTAAAAAGAATAGAAAAAAGAGAAAGGAGAGACATGTTTTCCGTGGGTTAAAACTACTAGGGTTTCTCTCTACTTGTGTCTTGCTACAGTCATCAGGTTGCACCAGAGACCTCCATGACCATCCAGTCCAATGTCCGTCCCCTAGCCAAGCTGCTGACATGGCAGCGTTCCCGTGGCCATTCTCCCGAAGTGGTCGCTGCCTTCAGGATCTGTGGCTAGCACTATCTGGGCATTGTTGTCTCTGCCAGTCTCACAGAAAGTTCCAACACTGAATCTCCTTCTTCAGGCTTTGGGCATTTAACTGTAGACAATTTGCTCTTTTGTTTGGGGATTGTTTAGTTGTTTAGTTAAAAGGATACAATCCAGGAAGAGACAGATGGAAGAGATGAATAGGGCAAAGTATGTGGGGGAATGGCTGTGGAGCTTCGCCTTGTCTCATGACCCCCACCCTCCCAGCACTGCCATGAGCTCACCAACTTGGAAATCCTGTGGTTTCCATGTGCATTTGCTAAAGGCTAGTGAGGTTAAGCATATTTTCATGTGCCGACTGCCATTGACATATCTTCTCTGGTGGTCTGTTCAAATCTTTTGCCTTTTTAAAATTTTTCATTGTATTTTTATTTTAGAGTTTTGAGAGTTCTTTTTATAAACCGAAAATAAGTTCTCTATCAGATATAGGTTTGGAAATATTTTCTCCCAGTCTGTGGCTTTTTTTAATTCTCTAAATAGTGTCTTTTTACATTTTGATTAAGTTCAATTAATGTGTTCTTTTGTAGATCATTCTTTTGGTGTCGTATCTAAGAAAAATTTCCTTATCTTAAGGTCTCAAAGATTTTCTTTGATGTTTTCTTCTAGAAGTTTTAGAGTCTTAGGTTTTACATTTAGGTCTATGGTCCCTTTGAGTTAATTTTTATTTATGGTAAACTATGGGTTGATGCTTATTTTTTTTGTATGTGTATATCTAGTTGTTGAAAAGACTCTTCTTTCTCTACTGTGGCTTCCTATCTCTGAAGAAAATCAGTTGTCCGCATATGTATGGTTCTACTTTTGAGCTCTGTTTTGTTCCTTTGGACAATTTTACTTGACACTATTACCACACTCTCTTACTATATATGGCTTACAAGAGGTCTTGAAATTAGGTAGTGTGCATCTTTCAAATGTTTTTTCAAAGCCGTTTTGGCTATTTTAGGTCCTTAGCATTTCCATGTGAATTTTAGAATCACCTTATTTATTTATAGAACAAATCCTGCTGGAATTTTTATTGTGATTATGTTGTATCTATAGATCATTTAAAAAAAAGATTTTTTTTTATTTTAAGTAATCAACATGGGGCTCGAACTTACTACCCCAAGGTCAAGAGTCACACTCTCTACTGACTAAGCCACCCAGGAGCCCCAATTCTATACATCAATTTGAGGAGACATGACATCTCAACAATATCAAGTCCTCTGAAATATTAACAGAGTGTATCTTTGCAACAAAATCTATTTAAGACTTGTTTAATTTCCCTTGGCAATGTTTTAGTCTAAGTATGCAGGTCATTTGTCAATATTTTGTCAGAATTATTCCTGAGGATTTCGTCTTTTGATATTATTATAAATGTCATTTAATTTCAATTTTCAATTATTCATTGCTAGTATATAGAGATATAATTATTTTCTGGGTATGAATTATGCATCCTGAAACCTTGGTCATCTCACTTATTAATTCTAGCAAACTTTTTTTTTTTTCTTAAGGAGGCTCCATGCCCAGCATGGCTCCCAATGTGGGGCTTGAACTCATGACCCTGAGATCAAGACCTGAGATGAGATCAAGAGTGGGAGGCTTAAAGAACTAAGCCTCCCAGGTGTCCCTCTAGCAGCCTTTTTTTATTGAAGTATCGTTGACACAATTTTACGTTAGTTTCAGGTGGACAACATAGTGATTCAACACGTCTGTATGTTGTGCTCATCAGAAGTGTAGCTTCCACCTGTCGCCATGTGATACTATCACAGGATCACTGACTGTATTTGCTGTGCTGTACCTTTCATCCCCATGACTTACTTATCCCATAACTGGAAACCTGTATCTCCCACTTCTCTTGACTCATCTTGCCCTGCCCCCTACCGCCACCCCTCTGGCAACCATCAGTTCGCTCTCTGTATTTATGGGTCTGTTTCGGCCTTTTGTTTTCACATTCCATATGTAAGTGACACCATATGTTATTTGTCTTTCTCTGACGTATTTCACTTAGCATAATACCTTCTACGTCCATCCATGTTGCCGCAGATGTCAAGATCCCATTACTTTTTATGGCAGAATAACATTCCATTGTGTTTATACACCACGTCTTTAACCATTCATCAGTCAGTGGACACTTTTGGTGCTTCTGTATCCTGGCTATTGTAAATAAAGCTGCAAAAAGTATGGGGGGGTCATATATTTTTTGTTCACTTCAGGTAAATTAGTTGTGGAATTACTGGATCACGTGTTATTTCTAATTTTTTTAGGAAAGTCTGTACTGGTTTCCACAGTATACCAATTTACATTCCTACCAACAGTGCACAAAGGTTCCCTTTTCTCCACATCCTTGCCAAAACTTGTTATTTCTTGTCGTTCTGATTTAACTATTCGGAATGTTGTGAGGTGACATTTCATTATGGTTTTGATTTGCATTTCCCTGGTCATTAGTGATATTGAGCATCTTTTCATGTGTCTGTTTACCATCTCTAGCAGGCTTGTTGTAGATTCCTGTGGGTTTCTACATAGAAAAGCAAGTCATCTGTGAATAAGAGGGTTTAATATAATTTATTCCCAAACTGGATGCCCGTCTGCCTTCTTCCTTCCTCTTTTCCTTCCTGCCTTCTTGCATTGGCCAGACCTTCAGAGCAATGTTGACTGCAGGGTTGAGAGTGGAATACATGTCTTGTGTCTGATCTGAAGGGCATATATTTAAGCCTTTCATCCTTAAGTACGATGTTAGTAGTGAAGTTAAGTGTTCAG
>NW_027400901.1:161-4829 GCF_003265705.2 Callorhinus ursinus
GTTTTTTATCTCTAGCGTCTCTTTGTGGTTCTTTCTTAGGATTTCCATCTCTGCTCATGTTGTCCATTTTCCTTGCATGCTGTCTCCTTTATCGCCTAGCACCCTTACCATGCTAGTCAGACTTACTTCAATTCCCAGTCTGATGATTCCAACATCTCTGTCATGTCTCGTTCTATGCTTGCTTTGTCTCTTCACATTGTGATTTTGGCCTTTTAGTAGGCCTAGTAATCTTTTTCTTGATAGCAGGACAAAAAAGGAAAAAGGGGAAAGGAACTGCTGTAAATAGGCCTGTAGTAACATGGTGGTGGAGGTGTAGGGAGAAGGGAAGTGTTCCACATTCCTCTGATTGGGCCCTAGTCTCTCTGTGAGCCTGTGCATCTGAGCTGTGAGCTTCACAAGAGTTTTGGCCTTTTTACTTCCCTCTTGGGCTAGAGTGGGCTGGAGGTGGGTGCTTTCCTTCCCCGGGTCAGTGAGGCTCTGATAAAACCCGAGCAGGGTAGGCTCTGGTGAACTGATCTCCTCTGAGGGCAGACCGTGTTGAAGAACAGAGAGCTCTGAGCTCTAAGGTATTTCAGAATGCTGCCTTCCCCTCCTCCTGCCCGAAACAGGAATGCATTGTTTTGTCCAATATTTATTGTGAATGTGTGGTTGTGCTGGAGGTAAAAAACGTGCAGAGCCTACCATGGCTGGGTATCCCTATTGCTGGGCCTTCCCGGGGTTTTGGCCACACCAAACTTCCAGCAATTCCTTACTTACAGTTGAGGTTTTCCGACTCCAGGGCTGGTTCCCACAGAGCTCATGAGTCTTTGCTCTGGAAACCTTGACTCTGTAGTCACCAGTCTGTCTGCAGTCTTGGAGGCAGCAGTTTGCCCCCGTGTCCTCCCCTCTCTTTCAGATCCAAGAAGAGTTGTTAATGTTTCAATCTGGTCCACTTTGTACTGCTTGTTAGAAGGGAGTGGTGACTTCCAAGCTCTTTAAACATTGAATCAGAAATCATAGATTCCCCAGATATTTTCTAAGTCATGAATATTGTTGAATTTTAGCAAGTATACATTGAGACAAGTATATAATGTTTTCCCCCTTCATTCTACTAATGGGGTTGAGTAGTGAAGAATTAACCTGACCCAAAGAGAGGTTTGCCCTCGGTTTTGGGGAGGTGATCTTGCACAACAGGAATATCCTTGTTTGCTGGGGGCTTTGGCCACTGGACAGTCCAGTGGTGTGATTTATGATGGGACCTTTAGGACACCTCATGTCAGTTTTGACCTGGGGGAACCTGCGGGCACGTACGAGACTAGATGTCAGCCAAGTAAGCAGTGTGTGTTCAAGCCCCAGTTAGGACTCTGGATATTTAAGCTGGGGTGAGCTTCCCAGATTGGCTGTACCCTGAAGCGTTGTTGTACATGGAAGCTTAAAGGGCCTAACACTATTTGGGACTCCATGGGGAGAAGATCAGAAACTTTGCATTTAGACCCTCTCAGGCTCCACTTGGTGTGTCCTTCCTTTTGGTTAGTTCTGATTTGTCTTCTTTTGCTATAATAAAACTATAATTGTGAATGCAGCACTTTCCAGAGTTGCGTTGAGTCATTCCAGTGAATTACTGATATAAGGTGTTTGTGGGAACTCCTGAATTTGTAGCCTGCAGGGCATAAGTGAGGCCCAGGGTGTGTTGGACATGCAGCTGTTGTCTGAGTGAGGGCAGCCCATGGAAGACTGTCCCTAACGTGTAAAGTTTGGCCCACCTCTGAGTAGTTGCCACCAGAAGTCGTGGCAGGATGAATTATGTAGATTTGTTTTCCATGTTAAACCAAGTTTGCCTTTCTAGAATAAATTCAACTTGGCCACAGTGCATTATTTTTATTATCCTCCTTATGTTACTGAAAAGATTTATTAATATGTGATAAGTGTTGTACATCTATGTCCATAAGAGGGACTGGCCTGAATTTTCCTTTCCTATAATGTCCCTGTTAGGTTTTGTTATTGAGGTTTTTCTGGCCTTATACAAAAGTGTTAGGAAGTATTCTTTTCCTGTTTTCTAGAAGAGCTTGCGTAAGATTGACACTTTCTGCCTTAACCATTTGGAACATTTTTACCAATAAAACTTTCTGGACCTAATGTGTTCTTTAAGAGACGTGGGGTACTCATATTTCTATTTCTTATTCTGTCCATTTTGGAAAGTTTTGGCTTTTAAGAAAATTATCAATTTCATGTAAATTTCCATACTTACAGGGTAAAGTTATTCATAATATTCTCTGATTAATTTTTTAGAGTCTGCAGGTTCTCTAAAGACATCATCTCTTATATTATTGATATTGGTAATTTATTTCTTCTTTATGTTTTTTTAGATCGATTTTTGTGGGAATTTACCAATTTTATTAGTCTTCTCGAGATACTAAACTTTGGCTTTGTTCGTTTCCCCTTTTTTTACATTATACATTTGTTTTCTGTTTGATTATGTTCTGCTTTTTCCTTTATATTCCTTTCCTTCTTCTTGGAATTTTCTGGTTTTTCAAATATAATTTCTTGAGATTGATGATCAGACCATTGATGTTTTAGTGTTTTTTCTTTCTTACAGGTACATTTAAGACCATATGTTTTATTTTAAACATGGCTTAGCTGCGTGCCACACATTTTCATTTTGATGTACGTACATGTAAAATGTCTCCTATATATTTGAAAAATATGCATATTCTGCAGTTGCTGGCTGCAGTGTTCATGCAAATTAGGTCAAGTTTGTTAATCACATTGCCAGAAGTGTCTGTATCCTCTTTGGCATTTTGTCTGCTTGTTCTATTATTTCCTGAGAGAGGTGTGTTAAAATCTATCAAAGCAATTGTAGATTTTTTTGTTTCCTCTTTTATTTCTATCAATTTATGCTGTACATATTTTGAATATATGTTAATTAGGTGTATGCACATTTCACATTGTCACATCTTTGCGATAGATTCCTTTACCACCATAGGAGATCCCTGTGTATTTCTAGTAATGCTTCTTTCTTTAAAATGACTTTGTACAGTATTAGTATAGTGTGCTGTCATTCTTTTGATTGGCGTGCGTGTATCTTTTCCTGTGCTTTGATGTCCAGCTTGCCGGCATCCTTATGCAGAAAGCCGGTCTCTTTTACAGCATAGACTGAAAAAACCCAATCAGGCATTGTTCTCTTTAACTGCAGTATTTAGTCCATTCATATTTTATATAAGTACTAATAATATATTTGAATTTATATTTACAGTTTTACATTTTGTTTTCTCTGTTGTGTGTTCACTTTTAATGTTCTATTTTTTCCTCTCTTGCTTTTATATTAATGAACATGTTTTTGTCATTTTATATTCTCCCTTTTTAGCTTATTATGCACTCTGTTGCTATTTTCATGGTCTGACTAGATATTCTAACCTGTATCCTTGAGTCATTAGAGTGTATCTGCTCAACTTAATGAGCACTTTCACAGCTTCCCAGATGATTTAATTACCGTACAATACTTTGCCTGTTTGGCCTCTCTCACCTTCTGTGTTACTTGTATACTTTATATCTAAATATATTTTAGATGCCACAGAGCAGGATGATGATGGTGATGATATGCAGGTTATCTAAATAACTCTTGAGATTGACACATGTAGTCACACATTTATTTTTGTTCTCACTTCTTCCTGAATCTGCACTTCTGTATGGGATCACTTTGATCTCCCTGTAGATACCTTTGCTGATTTGCATTTATTTGGAAAAGTCTTTATTTGGTCCACACCTTCAAATACAGTTTCACTGGGCATAGGATGCTTGGTTGGATCTTGTTTTTTTAGCCCCTTTGAAGGTGCCATTCCTTATTGTGCTGGACTCCGCTGTCTCCGATGTCAGCTGTTACTGTCCCTGTTTGCTGCCGTGAAGGTAAGGCCTCTTAGCTCCTGGCAGCCTTGCTCTTTGTTTTGAGAATCTTGGCTTTCTTTTAATTTACCCTGGCTTGTCAATCTTGTTGTTACTTCTATGAAATAAGGTGGTTTATTTTGTCTGGTTGCTTTTAAGCTTTTCTCTTTGTCCTCGATTTCCTCCCTTCTTCCCTCCTTTTCTTTCTTTCTTGTAGGCTCCGTGCCCAGCGTGGAGCCCAGTGCGGGACTTGAACTCACGATCCTGAGATTATGACCTGAGCCGAGATCAAGAGTCAGACACTTAACCAACTGAGCCGCCCAGGTGCCCCTGTCCTAGATTTCAGTGCTTTCATTAAGATGTCCCTGGCTGTGGCTTTTAAAAAATTGGCATTCTTCGGGTTCATAAAATTTTTGACAGATGACTCTGTATTTTGTATCAGTTTTGGAATATTCTTGCCATTAATTCTTAAAATTGGGGTTTGTCTCTGATTGCCTACTTCATCCCGCTGAGACTCTAGGGAGATGTACGCTTAATCTTCCAATCATGTGTGTGATTTCGGCTTGTGTCCCTGTTCTCACGTCAGTCTGGGCATGGTCCCCATCCCAGCCACTTACTTACTCTCCGTTCTCACCCGTGATGGGTCTGTAGCCAGACTCATCTATCTATTCAAAAATGTCACTTCAGGTACTGCCTTTTTGAGTTCCAGAATGCCCATTTGCAAGCACTTTCTAGGTTCTAATTCTCCACTAAAATTCTTTGATATTTTCCCGAATGCATTGTAGTTGTTTCCAAATCCATGCATTATGA
>NW_027400902.1:0-4828 GCF_003265705.2 Callorhinus ursinus
CTTGGATGCCTTTTATTTCTTTTTGTTGTCTGATTGCTGAGGCTAAGACTGCCAGTACTGTTAAATAGTAATGGTGAGAGTGGATATCCCTGTCTTGTTCCTGACCGTAGGGAAAAAGCTCTCAGTTTTTCCCCATTGAGGATGATATTACCTGTGTGTCTTTCCTATATGGCCTTTATGATATTGAGGTAGGTTCCATCTATCCCTAGTTTGTAGAGGGTTTTTATCCAAGGACAGATGATGTTTCTTGTCAAGTGCTTTTTCTGTATCCATTTAGAGGATCATATGGTTCTTATCCTTTTATTAATGTGGTGTATCACATTGATTTGTAAATATTGAACCACTCCTGCAATGCAGGAATAAATCCCACTTAATTAGGGTGAATAATTCTTTTAATGTATTGTTCAGTTTGATTTGCTAGTCATGATCATCAGAGATACTTGCCTGTAGTTCTCCTTTTTAGTGAGGTGTTTGGTTTTCACATTGTACATTTCAAAGTTAAAAAATAAAAAAGAACAAAAGTGTAGTCATTCCCATTTTCTGATTAGTGGTCCTTACCCTTAACCTTTATTTCTTGTTAAAAGTAGGTCTTCAGGGTTTTTTGTTTTGCTTTGTTTTTTAGTTTAGTTTAGTTTAGTTGATTATGTTATATTAGTCAACATAAAATATATCATTAGTTTTTGATGTAGTGATTCACGATTGTTTTCATATAACACCCAGTGCTCCATGCAGTACGTGCCCTCCTTAATACCCATCACCAGGCTAACCCATCCCCCAACCCCCTCCCCCCTAAAACCCTCAGTCTGTTTCTTGGAGTCCATAGTCTTTCATGGTTCGTCTCCCCCTCCGATTTCCCCCCTTCATTTTTCCCTTCCTTCTCCTAATGTCCTCCCTGCTATTCCTTATGTGCCACAAATAAGTGAAACCATATGATAATTGACTTTCTCTGCTTAACTTATTTCCCTTAGCATAATCTCCTCCAGTCCCATCCATGTGGATGTAAAAGTTGTCCTTTCTGATGGCTGAGTAGTATTTCATTGTATATATGGACCACATCTTCCTTATCCGTCCATCTGGTGAAGGGCATCTCAGCTCCTTCCACAGTTTGGCTATTGTGGACATTGCTGCTATGAACACTGGGGTGCATATGGCCCTTCTCTCACTACATCTGTGTCTTTGGGGTAAATACCCAGTAGTGCAATTGCTGGGTCATAGGGTAGCTCTATTTTTAATTTTTTGAGGAACCTCCATACTGTTTTCCAAAGTGGGTCTACTAACTTGCATTCCCACCAACAGTATAAGAGGGTTCCCCTTTCTCCAAAACCTCTCCAACATTTGTTTTTTCTTGCTTTGTCAATTTTTGCCATTCTAACTGGTATAAGGCGGTATCTCAATGTGGTTTTGATTTGAATTTCCCTGATGGCTAATGATGATGAACACTTTTCATGTGTCTGTTAGCCATTCGTATGTCTTCTTTTGAAAAGTGTTCATGTCTTCTGCCTATTTTTTGACTTGATTATTTGTTTTTTTGGTGTTGAATTTGAGAAGTTCTTTATAGATCTTGGGTATCAGTACTTTGTCTGTAGTGTCATTTGGAAATATCTTCTCCCATTCTGTGTGTTGCCTCTTTGTTTTTTGACTCTTTCCTTTGCTTTGCTGTGCAGACTCATTTTATCTTGATGAAGTCCCAAAAGTTCATTTTTGCTTTTGTTTCACTAGCCTTTGGGGTTGTAGCTTGAAAGAAGTTGCTGTGGCCGATGTCAAAGAGGTTACTGCCTATGTTCTCCTCTAGGATTTTGATGGATTCCTCTCACATTGAGGTCTTTCATCCATTTTGAGTCTATCTTTGAGTATAGTATTAGAGAATGGTTGAGTTTCATTCTTTCGTATATAGCTGTCCAATTTTGCCATCACCATCAACTGAAGAGACTGTCCTTTTTCCATTGCATAATTTTTCCTGCTTTGTCGAAGATTATTTGACCATAGAGTTGAGGTCCATATCTGGGCTCTCTATTCTGTTCCATTGGTCTATATGTCTGTTTTTGTGCCAGTACCGTGCTCTCTGGGTGATCACTGCTTTGTAGTATAGTTGAAATCAAGCAACGTGATGCCCCCAGCTTTGTTTTTCTTTTTCAACATTTCCTTGGCGATTTGGGGTCTTTTCTGATTCCATACAAATTTTAGGATTGTTTGTTCCAGCACTTTGAAAAATGTCATGGGAATTTTGATCGGGATGGCGTTGAAGGTATAGATTGCTCTGGGTAGCATAGACATTTTAACAATGTTTATTCTTCCGATCCAGGAGCATGGAATGTTTTCCCATCTTTTTGTGTCTTCTTCAATTTCTTTCATGAGTGTTTGTAGTTCCAAGAATATAGATTCTTTACCTCTTTGGTTAGGTTTATTCCGAGGTATCTTAGGGTTTTTGGTGCTATTGTAAATGGAATTGTTTCTCTCATTTCTACAGTTGCATTGTTAGCGTATAAGAAAGCAACTGATTTCTGTGCATTGATTTTGTATCCTGCCACATTACTGAATTGCTGTATGAATTCTAGTAATTTGGGGGTGGAGTCTTTTGGATTTTCCACATAAAGTATCATGCCATCTGCAAAGAGAGTTTGACTTCTTTGCCAATTTGAATACAATTTATTTTTTTGTTGTTGTCTGATTGCTGTTGCTAGGACTTCTAGTACTATGTTGAACAATAGTGGTGAGAGTGGGCATCCTTGTCGTGTTCCTGATTTTAAGGGAAAGGCTCTCAGCTTTTCCCCATTGAGGATGATATTCGCTGTGGGTTTTTCATAGATGGATTTTATGAACTTGAGGAATGTTCCCTCTATCCCTATACTCTGAAGAGTTTGAATCAGGAAAGGATGCTGTATTTTGTCAAATGCTTTTTCTGCATCAATTGAGAGTCCATATGGTTCTTCTCTCTCCTCTTATTAATGTGTTCTATGACATTGATTGACTTGCAAATATTGAACCACCCTTGCATCCTGGGGATAAATCCCACTTGGTCGTGGTGGATGATCCTTTTAATGCACTGTTGGATCCAATTAGCTAGGATTTTGTTGAGAATTTTGGAATCCATATTCATCAGGGATATCGGTCTGAAATTCTCCTTTTTGATGGGGTCCTTGCCTGGATTGGGGGTTAAGGTAATGCTGGCCTCCTAAAATGAGTCTGGAAGCTTTCCTTCTGTTTCTATTTTTTTGAAACAGCTTCAGGAGAATAGGTATCAATTCTTCTTTGAATGTTTGGTAGAATTCCCCAGGGAATCCATCAGGCCTGGGACTCTTATTTTTTGGGAGGTTTTTGATCACTGCTTCAATCCCTTTACTGGTTATTGGCCTATTCAGGTTGTCAATTTCTTCCCGTTTCAGTCTAGGCAGTTTATAGGTTTCCAGGAAGGCATCCATTTCTTCCAGGTTGCTCAATTTATGGATATATAGTTGTTGATAATAATTTCTAAAAATTGATTCTGTTTCCTTGCTGTTAGTCAATTTTATTAATTTGGGTCTTTTCTCTTTTCTTTTGGATAAGTCTGGCCAGTGGCTTTTGATCTTATTAATTCTTTCAAAGGACCAGCTTCTGGTTTCGTTGATCTGATCCACTGTGTTTCTGGTTTCTAATTGATTGATCAATGCTCTAATCTTAATTATTTCTCTTCTAATGCATAGCTTAGGAATCGTTTGTTGCTTTTTCTCTAGTTCTTTAAGGTGTAAAGTTAGTTGGTGAATTCGGGGTTTTTCTATTTTTTGAGTGAGGCTTGGATGGCTATGTATTTCCCCCTTAGGACCGCCTTTGCTGTGTCCCATAGGTTTTGGACCGATGTGTTTTCGTTCTCATTGGTTTCCATGAATTGTTTAAGTTCTTTGATTTCCTGGTTGACCCAAACATTCTTGAGCAGAGTGGTCTTTAGCTTCCAAGTGTTTGAATTTCTTCCAAATTTTTTCTTGTGATTGAGTTCCAGTTTTAAAGCATTATGGTCTGAGAAGATTCAGGGAATAATCTCAATCTTTTGGTGTCGGTTGAGACCTGATTTGTGGTGCAGTATGTGGTCTATTCTGGAGAAAGTTCCATGTGCACTCGAGAAGAATGAGTATTCTGTTGTTTTAGGGTGGAATGTTCTGTATATAGCTATGAGGTCCATCTGGTCCAGTGTGTCATTCAAAGCTCTTGTTTCTTTGTTGATAGTCTGCTTAGATGATCTGTCTATTGCTGAGAGTGGAGTATTGAGGTCTCCTACAATTAACATATTGTTATCAATATGACTCTCTTTTGGTTAACAGTTGGCCTATGTAGATGGCTCCTCCCATGTTGGGGGTGTAGATATTTACAATTGTTAGATCTTCTTGTTGGATATATCCTTTAAGAATGATATAGTGTCCTTCTGTGTCTCTAATTACAGTCTTTAGCTTAAAATCTAATTTGTCTGATATAAAAATTGCTACCCCAGCTTACTTTTGAGGTCCGTTGGCATGGAAGATGGATATCCATCCCATCGCTTTCAATCTGGATGTATGTTAGGTTGAAAACGAGTCTCTTGTAGACAGCATATGGATGGGTCCTGTCTTTTTATCCAATCTGCAATCCTGTGCCGTTTTATGGGAGCATTTAGGCCGTTCAAGTTGAGAGTGACTATTGAGAGATATGAATTTATTGTCATCATGTTGCCTGTGAAGACCTTGTCTTTATAGATTGCCTCTGTAAATTTCAGTTCTAGATCACTCTTGGGGTCTTTCTCCTTTTATAGAACCCCCCTTAATATTTCTTGCACAGCTGGCTTAATGGTCACATATTCTTTCAGTTTCTGCTGCTCTTGGAA
>NW_027400903.1:0-4828 GCF_003265705.2 Callorhinus ursinus
ATGAGCATGGAACGTTTTTCCATTTCTTTGTGTCTTCTTCAATTTCTTTCCTGAGTATTTTATAGTTTTCTGAGTACAGATCCTTTGCCTGTTTGGTTAAATTTATTCCAAGGTATCTTATGGTTTTGGGTGCAATTGTAAATGGGATCCACTCCTTGATTTGTCTCTCTTCTGTCTTGTTGTTGCTATATAGGAATGCCACTGATTTCTGTGCATTGATTTTATAGGCTGCCACTTTACTGAATTCCTGTATGAGTTCTAGCAGTTTTGGGGTGGAGTCTTTTGGGTTTTCCACATACAGTATCATATCATCTGCAAAGAGTGAGAGTTTGACTTCTTCTTTGCCGATTTGGATGCCTTTGATTTCTTTTTGTTGTCTGATTGCTGTGGCTAGGACTTCAAATACTATGTTGAATAGCAGTGGTGAGAGTGGACATCCCTGCCGCGTTCCTGACCTTAGGGGAAAAGCTCTCAGCTTTTCCCCATTGAGAATGATATTCGCTGTAGGTTTTTCATAGATGGCTTTTATGATATTGAGGTATGTACCCTCTATCCCTATACTCTGAAGAGTTTTGACCAAGAAAGGATGCTGTGCTTTGTCAAATGCTTTTTCTGCATCTATTGAGAGGATCATATGACTCTTGTTCTTTCTTTTGTTAATATATTAACAAATATATTCTTTTGTTAATATATTAACAAATATATTAACAAAAGACGTCCGCTGAGGGACGTCGCTCCAGGGGCTAAGCGGGGAGTGGAATCCTCCCGGGACAGTGTAGTCTCAGGACCCTCGGGGTGACAGAAAGACCGGGGGTGCCTGAGTGCAGCAGAGCTCCCAGGTATCGGAGTGGGGAAGCCGGCTGCAGAGATGGAGCCGAGGCGCGGGCTCTCAGCTCGGGGTTCCCATAAACTGTGATCGGCGGCCCAGTCGGGCCACTGCTCCTCCAGCAGGGACCCAACAAGCGGCAGATCCGGGGAGACTCCCCTTCTTCCCCTGGGAGGAGCGGTGCGGGAGTGCACCACGGGGATCTGCTGGGTTTGGAGACCCCACACAGGGTCAGGTACCAGAGGTAGAAATGCTCGGTCACAGGCCGGGTGAGCACGGAGTGCAGCCGGAGCCCGGGGAGACGGGAGTGACTGCTTTTCTCTGGGGGCACACTAAGGAGCGGGGCCCCGAGTTCTCAGCTCCTCCGGGCGGAGATTGGGAGGCCACCATTTTCACCCTGGTCCTCCAAAGCTGTACCGAGAGCTTGCAGGGAACAAAAGCTCCTGAGAGCAAACCCGAGCAGCTTGCTTAGCCCAGACTCACAAGGGCAGGGCAATTCCGCCTCCGGCAAAGACATTTGGGAACCACGGCAACAGGCCCCTCCCCCAGAAGATCAGGACAAACAGCCAGCCAGCCAAGACCAAGTTTACTGATCAAGGAGAACGGGAGAACTCCAGCGCTAGGGGAATACTGCACATAGAATTCATGGCTTTTTTACCATAATTCATTAGTTTTTCAAAGTTAATTTTTTAACTGTTTTTTTTTGAATTTTTCTTTTTCTCTTTTTCAAACAACACCTTATCAATCCCTTTTTAAAAAAATATTTTTTATCTTTCATTTTTAGAGTCATATTTTTATCCCTTCATAGTAGTTACCCTTATTTTTGGCATATATATATAAGTTGTTCTCTCTTTAAAATTTTGAGATACAATTTCTGCTAACAGATCAAAATATACCCTAAATCACTAGTGTATGGCTTTGTTCTATGATCTGCCTGATCATATTCTCTCCCTTTTTCTTTCTTTTTTTTCTTTTTTCTTTTTCTTTCTCAATCTTCTTTCTTTTTAAAAAACAACTTCTTATCAATTCCTTTTATAAAATCATTTATAATTTTCATCTTTACAGTCATTTTCCTTCCCTTCATTGTATCAACCCTTAATTTGTACATGTATAAGTCTTTCTTCCTTTAAAATTTTAGCAGGCACTTTCTTCTAACAGACCAAAATATGCCCAAAAGCTAGTGTATGGCACTGATCTATGCATTAGCCTGATCATATTTGATCATATTCTGTTTTTTTTGTTTTGTTCTGTTTTTGTTTGTTTTTATCTTTTTCTTTTCTCTTTTTTTTTTTCTTCCTTCTTTCCCTTTCTTGTCCCCTGGTTTCAGGTCTTTTCTGATTTGTATAGAGTATACTTGCTGGAGACGTTGTTAACCTGTTAGCATTCTGTTCTCTCACTCATCTGTTCTCCTCTGGACAAAGTGACAAGACAAAAAAATCACCTCAGCAAAAAAACAAGAGGTAGTACCGTCAGCCAGGGACCTACTCAATACGGACATTAGTACGATGTCGGACCTAGAGTTCAGATTCATGACTTTAAAGATACTAGCTGGGCTTGAAAAAAGTGTGGAAATTATTACAGAAACACTTATTGGAGAAATAAAAGAACTAAAATCTAACCAAGTCAAAATCAAAAAGGCTATTGATGAGGTGCAATAAAAAATGGGGGCACTAACTGCTAGGATAAATGAGGCAGAAGAAAGAATCAGCGATATAGAAGATCAAATGATGGAAAATAAGGAGGCTGAGAAAAAGAGAGATAAACAACTACAGGATCACGAGGGCAGAATTCGAGAGATAAGTGATACGATAAGACGAAACAACATTAGAATAATTGGGATCTCAGAAGAAAAAGAAGGAGAGAGAGGGGCAGAAGGTATATTGGAGCAAATAATAGCAGAGAACTTCCCTAATGTGAGGAAGGAAACAGGCATCAAAATCCAGTAGGCACAGAGAACCCCTCTCAAGATCAATAAAAATAGGTCAACACCCCGACATCTAATAGTAAAACCTACGAGGCTCAGAGACAAAGAGAAAATCCTGAAAGCAGCTCGGGAGAAGAGATATGTAACCTACAATGGTAGAAACAGTAGACTGGCCACAGACCTATCCACAGACACCTGGCATGCCAGAAAGGACAGGCATGATATCTTCAGAGCACTAAACGAGAAAAATATGCAGCTAAGAGTACTATATCCAGCTAGGCTATCATTGAAAATAGAAGGAGAGATAAAAAGCTTCGAGGACAAACATACCAAAGATTGGGATCATTCCCTGGGTATTTTCAGACCACAATGCTTTGAAACTAGAACTCAATCACAAGAGGAAAGTCAGAAAGAACTCAAATACATGGAGGCTAAAGAGCATCCTACTAAAGAATGACTGGGTCAACCACAAAATTAAAGAAGAATTAAAAAAATTCATGGAAATCAATGAAAATGAAAACACAACTGTTCAAAATCTTTGGGATACAGCAAAGGCAGTCCTGAGAGGAAAGTATATAGCAATACAAGCCTTTCTCAAGAAACAAGAAAGGTCTCCAATACACAACCTAACCCTACACCTAAAAGAGGTAGAGAAAAAACAACAAATAAAGTCTAAACCCAGCAGGAGAAGAGAAATCATAAAGATCAGAGCAGAAATCAATGAATTAGAAACCAAAAGAACAGTAGAACAGATCACTGAAACTAGGAGCTGGTTCTTCGAAAGAATTAACAAGATTGATAAACCCCTGGGCAAACTTATCAAAAAGAAAAGAGAAATGACCCAAATCAACAAAATCATGAATGGAAGAGGAGAGATCACAACCAAGACCAAAGAAATACAAACAATTATAAGAACATATTATGAGCAACTCTATGCCAGCAAATTAGATAACCTGGAAGAAATGGGTGCATTCCTAGAGATGTATCAACTACCAAAACTGAACCAGGAAGAAATAGAAAACCTGAACAGACCTATAACCACTAAGGAAATTGAAGCAGTCATCAAAAATCTCCCAAGAAACAAAAGCCCAGGGCCAGATGGCTTCCCAGGGGAATTCTAGCAGACATTTCAAGAAGAATTAATACCTATTCTCCTGAAACTGTTCCAAAAAATAGAAATGGAAGGAAAACTTCCAAATTCATTTTATGAGGCCACCATTACCTTGATCCCAAAACCAAAGACCCCATCAAATAGGAGAATTACAGACCAATATCCTTGATGAACATGGATGCAAAAATTCTCACCAAAATCCTAGCCAATAGGATCCAACAGTACATTCACCACGACCAAGTGGGATTTATCCCTGGGCTGCAAGGCTGGTTCAACATCCGCAAATCAATCAACGTGATACAAAACATTAACAAAAGAAAGAACAAGAATCATATGATCCTCTCAATAGATGCAGAAAAAGCATTTGACAAAGTACAGCATCCTTTCTTGATCAAAACTCTTCAGAGCATAGGGATAGAGGGTACATACCTCAATATCATAAAAGCCATCTATGAAAAACCTACAGCGAATATCATTCTCAATGGGGAAAAGCTGAGATCTTTTCCCCTTAGGTCAGGAACGCGGCAGGGATGTCCACTCTCACCACTGCTATTCAACATAGTATTAGAAGTCCTAGCCACAGCAATCGGACAACAAAAAGAGATCAAAGGCATCCAAATCGGCAAAGAGGAAGTCAAACTCTCACTCTTTGCAGATGATATGATACTGTATGTGGAAAACCCAAAAGACTCCACCCCAAAACTGCTAGAACTCATACAGGAATTCAGTAAAGTGGCATCCTATAAAATCAATGCACAGAAATCAGTGGCATTCTTATACACCAACAACAAGACAGAGGAGAGACAAATCAAGGAGTCGATCCCATTTACAATTGCACCCAAAACCATAAGATACCTAGGAACAAATATAACCAAAGAGGCAAAGGATCTGTACTCAGAAAACTTTAAAATATTCATGAGAGAAATTGAAGAAGACACAAAGAAATGGAAAAACGTTCCATGCTCAT
>NW_027400904.1:0-4825 GCF_003265705.2 Callorhinus ursinus
CTAAAATTCTTTGTTATTTTCCCGAATGCATTGTAGTTGTTTCCAAACCCATGCATTATGACTGCAATGTATAGATCACTGGTGGCTCTGTTTCCATTGTTCGTGTTTTCTCTGTGTCTTACACATAGTATGAATGCTGTTTTTAAAAAGTTTCTGATTGAATACTGGAGTAGAGCCTCTGTATGTTATTACAACCTCCAGAAAGGAACGTCATGTTTATTTTAGCTTGCAGCGGACAGTTGTGTCAGGGAGGGGCACCTCACGCCAGCCGGAATTTCTCTTACCATTCCAGGACCCCTGTTTGCCCCTTTCCGGGACTAGTCTGCGCTCATCTCAGCTGCACAGGGTGGCTGGAAGGGTGCTGTTTCTCTGGCATCGAGGACACTTTCTGCTTGTCTTCTTAGGCATTTGCGATCCCCACTTAGCAGTCAACAGATGTCTCCGGGGAGCGTCAGAACAGAAGGTTGAACTGTCCCCGCTCCCTTTGTCTCCACGTGCATCCTACATGTAACACCAGCCTGTCTCTGGCTCTGTGCGCTCTGCCCAGCCCCCACTTCCTGCTGGCTTTCTGCCCGTGTTCTCAGCCCCCTGTCCACACTGCTGGCCAACTAGCGAGAACCTCAAGGTGAGAACATTGTAGAATATTGGCCTTCTCTACCTGTGTTTTACTTTTCTCTGGGACCTTGGGTCTTCCATCCTTGGTAGTTCTCTATCTTGAAAAACTAAGCTATTTATGTAAAATTCAGCTTTTCTTTGTGTGTGTTTTATATAGTTTTTCTGTAAAAGATTTCTCTTGCTGCAGATTAGTCATTTATACCTTTAACCAGATGATAAAATTTATCATCTTAGTCACTTGGTTGCCTCTTATAAAATAATATCCTATGTATCAGTCAAAACTTTTTTTTTTATAGTAAGAAGCAGAAACTGACCCTGGTTAACTTAAGGAAATCAAAACAAAAACTTTCCTCTGGGATAGGCACTTCCATCACCTTCGACGTGGACCTGAAGGTCTGAGGTTCCGGAAGGTCAAATAGCAGATCACACAGATGGTACATTGCAGAGCGGGCATTCAGACGGACGCTCTGGCTCTGAAATACTCTGAAACACCACTGTGTACTGCCATTCCCCAGTAATTATGTAGATTCCTGTGCAGTTGTTAAAATAATACAGAGAAATCCTTCCCTTCCTTCAGCTTCCCCCAGTGGTAACATCTTGAAAGGCTATGTAGTGCAACATAAGCCAAAGATACTGACATTAATACAGTCAACCAGCTTTATTCTTACTTAACTCAACTGTGTGTGTGCATGTCATCCTATGTGATTTTATCCCATGTGTCGATTCCTGTGACCCCCCAGCACAGTCGAGATAGAAAGCTTCCCACCCAAGGACCCCTCATGCTACTCCGTTAGAACCCAGACCGCACTCCCCCCGACCAGACCCTGGCAACCACTAACCTGTTTTCTGTCTCTATAATCTCTATAATCTTGTCGTTTCAAGAATGTTCTATAAATGGAATCATACAGTATGTAATCTTTTGAGATTGACTTGTATGATTCAGCATAATTCCCTTGAATCCCCTGCAAGAGTTTGCACGCACTAATAGCTTATTCCTTTATATTGTTTAGTGGTGTTGCACATGAATTAAAGTTTAAGGTTAAATAAGAGGTGGGGCCCCCAGGTGGCTTAGTCGGTTAAGCGTCCAAGTCTTGATTTCAGCTCAGGTCATGATCTCAGGGTCGTGGGATGGAGCCCTGTGTTGGGCTCCATGCTGGGTGCAGAGTCTGCTTAAGATTGTCTCTCTCGCTCTCCCTCTGCCCCTCCTCTCCCTCTCTTTCTCTCTCTCTTCCTCTCTTAAAAAAAAAAAAAGGTATCATATGTGAATTGCTTCCCACAGTGACTGCCACATAGCAGGACACCCCGTATTTGAAGCTGGTGCTATTTCTCTGTGCAGAAACATGATGTAATGTTTAAAACAGAGTACAGTTCCACAAGCCACTTTAGAAGTTTAAGTGATCCAAGCACACTTACACTGTCCTATGTGTTCAGGTGTGAACAGTGTTTGGAGGCCAGATTGAGGCACCGTTCTCATCCCCCAGAATTTAGCAATACTGGCCTAAGTTGGCCTCAGAAACAGAACACCACAGCCTGCTGAGGACGCTGGCAGGAGACTGGCTCAGCTGGTGCCTGATTGAATCTATTAACATATCTAAGGTGAGTTTGTGCAATTCAAAGTTTTGCTCTGTCAGGGAAGCAGAGCTAAGCAGGAATCCTACTGGCAAACACTGGAAGTTTCCTTCAGAGCCTCTGTGAGGGGTAAGGAGAACTTAGCCTTTGGAGCCACTTCTGCCCAGAGTGACAAAGCCTGTCATGTAAGGCTGATGCATCTTCTGAGCCTGATGACATTAACTATTCAGTACCCCTAGCTTTTCCAGGATCCCCAGGGTACTGCTGATTATTTTTGATGCCCCCGTGGGTCTGTCTGCTGGGAGATAATGCAGAAGTCATGGGGACTGTATGCCTTCTCTACTCGGTCAGAGTTACTTTCCATTGTAAAATCCAACAAGTGATATTCTGAATATGATTTAGCGTCTGTGGTGAGAGAAAGCTTGGTCATGCAGAGGTGAAATTTTCCAATTACCGTGATAATTACAGGGCGTTTTGATGCCCTTTATTGAATACTTACTAGGTGCTGGGCTCCCTATGAAACCTTTTGTGTGCATTAGCTTGTGCTGATCCTTACTTCAACCCCACAAGTTCTGATTACCCAGATTTGGGAATCCAGGGAGCGTTCAGAGAGGTTGTGTCTCCCCTTCATCCGCAGCTAGCAAGTGGCAGAGCTGGGATTTGAACTCCGGGTGGTTTGACTTCAATCTGGGTTCTTACCCACAAAACGACAGAGCTGAATTACCATAGCTAAAACGTTGGCATTCGGGGCTTGCTCTTCCACTGTAAAAGCTTGGCTTCTCTGAGTCTGTCCCTGGGAGAGGGGTCAGCTCTCAAGGAGCTGGCCGAATCAGTCTTTGATCTATAAACCAAGGGCCACAGCCTGAACCAGAGGGAACTTGCAGGCTGAAGGGGACAGCAGGAATCATGATAGTAATAACAGTGAGAAGAGTGAGAATAGAGCTGCCGATGCTTAGGGAGTGAGTAGTGGGCCAGCGCTGCACTCAGTGCTTTATGTGTGTTGGCACCAGTCTTTAAAACAAGCCTTTGAGAGGGGCACCTGGGGGGCTCCGTCGGTTGAGTGTCCAGCTCTTGATTTCGACTCAGCTCATGATCTCAGGGTGGTGAGATGGAGCCCCTCATCAGGCTACAGCTCAGCGGGAATCTGCTTGAGATTCTCTCGCCCTCTCCATCTGCTCTGCCCCTAAAATACATAAATCTTAAAACGAGCCTTAGAGATAATTAAGATCATCAGCTGCATTTCACAGAGGAGGAAACTGAGGCACACAGGGTTTAGGTAGCTCCCCCGAGGTCACACAGCAGTAACAGAGCTGGGTTCAAACTGGACTGCCTGCGCCCAGAGCACACGCACTTCCCGCTTACGTGCAGCCGGGACAGAACTGAGGCAGCTCTGCCTGCCCCGGGTTGGGGGCCCATCTAGGCATCCTGCAAGGCAGGCGCCTGCGACCTCTCTGGCAGTGGGTGGAGATGAGGCGCCTGGAGGTGGCCTAGAGGGCTTCCAGCTGGCTTTTCCCAGGTGGGAAGGAGTCATTTAATCAGGTCATCACAAACTCCGGTTCTGCAGGAGAGGGATCTAGTGGGAGCAGGTTCCACGGGCTTACATACTCAGTGGGGAAGCTGGAGAACCAGGCTGGATAAGGGGCACCGTCCTGTGCAGAGCTGGGGTCCGGGGCACAGGAACCCCCATCAGGCCCCTCGGCTCTGTGCACCTGGTATGAATCAGGGCAACTTTCTCCCATCTCGTGTCATTCTGGTTAACAGAATAAAATATCTGGAAAGAGAGCTCACTGAGACTGTCCCAGCAGGCGTTCCAGTCCCCCCACCTACACCCCACTAAGCAGTGGCAGGGCACCTTGACTTATTGCCTGCAGAGGTAATTGCCCCAGACCTCAGAGAAGGGGACTCGGGCGTGGGGAGCCTCGTCTCCTGGTCGTGCGTGGCCTGCAGCCCCCACAGTGGAGGAAACACCAGAGGCAAAGAGCTGGGGCGGCGGCTGCAGGAAAGCAGAAACAGCCTGCCATGTTGCTGCCGGTTCCTCTGTGGAAGTTCGCAGTCTCCATAGTGAACCTCACAGGCCCTAGGAGAACTCAAGTTTCCAAAAATAACGTGGAAACAATGAAAGCATTTTACTAAACTTTGGGTGTATTAATTTGACTTTCTTTCAAGTAAAAAAAAAAAAAAATCCAGAATCATTTATTTCCTCTTCTGTTACTTTTACTTTCCATGACCGTTTGTTCTCAAACGGAGTAAGATCCATCCAAGACGTCAGTGAAGTGAGAGGGTCCTTGCTGGGTGTGTCCAATCAGACAGCGTCCCTTAAAATTGCCTTATCACCCAAGAGTTTACCCTAAAAATTGGGATGTCTCTGGAAGTTTAAGAAGGAAAGGTTTATCAAAAAGAAAGGCAAAAGGAGATGAAATGCTTCAAAGATACTTCAAAAGGAAAGAGCTTCAGATGAGAAAGTATCCAAATGATTCCTTTGAGCATGAAGAAAAGGCTATTTGTGGGGAGCGGTCTGCAGGAGGCGCTTGGCCCCTGCCTCCGCTGTGTTGAGGTAAAGTGTAGTACCTAAGGAGAGATGAGGTCATTGTGCATATTTATACCCACCAAAGGCAAGACCAGATATTTTACTGGGAGCAGC
>NW_027400905.1:0-4825 GCF_003265705.2 Callorhinus ursinus
GCGTATTAGCCCAAAGACACGGGTGTAGTGAAAAGAAGGGCCACATGCACGCCAATGTTCCTAGCAGCAATGTCCACAACAGACAAACCGTGGAAAGAGACGAGATTCCCTTCAACAGATGAATGGAGAAAGATGATGTGTTCTTCTCTCAAAGGGAATATTACTCAGCCATCAGAAAAATGAATACCCAACATTTGCATCAACGTCGATTGCGCTGTGGGAGAGCATGCTAAATGAAATTGGCCAAGCAGAGAAAGCCAATAGCATAGGGCTTCACGGATTTGTGTTACATAAGGAATAGCATGGAGGGCATTAGGTGACGGAAGGTAAAAATGAAGGGGGGCAAATCGGAGCGGGAGACGAACCATGAGAGAGTACGGACTCCAAGAAATGGAGAGTTTTAGAGGGGAGGGGTGGATGGATGAGTTAACCCACCGGCGGGTATTAAGGAGGGCATGTATCATGGAGTACTGGGTGTTCTAGGAATCCAAGTAACCATGGAACCCAGATCCAAAACGAATGTTGTACTGCATGTTGACTAACAATACAATTTCTTAAAAGAACAAGAAAGCGCTTCTCTCTTCATGACACAAGATGGTAGTTGAATTATGCATTCCCCCACAGTGTGATATCTGAGAGTTAAGTAGGTTAAGTTAGGCTTCCTCCCATACATCTGTAAGCATCTTATCTTCCTGAAATGAGAATGCTTCATGAAAAAAAAAGGAATTCACACCACGAAGGTTGTCTACTAAACTCACAACCCCAGAGCACCTGAAAGAAAGATACCTCTGTGCTATCCTGACGTCACATAAGCCTTGCGATCATCTCACGAGACTGAGGTTGAGATTGCACTCCAAATCCCATGAAATCTCATGGAATTGGGGCTAGATTTCACTCCACATCGCCTGAGGTCACAATGAGTTCGGGGGAGATTTCAACAATTCTCGTGAGATAGCAGGGATCTTGGGCGAGATTACCCTGCAACGCTTGTGAGATCTCTTGACGTTGGGCGGGAATTTACTCCCAGCCTGGTGAGATCTCATCCAAAACGTGGAGACGTCAGTGCCCATCTCATGAGATCTCATGCATATTGAGCGAGATTTCCATCTCAATCTTGTGAGATCTCATGGACATCGGGCGAGATTTTACTCCAAATCTCGAGCGATCTCATCCAATCCCTGCAGACCTCAGTCCAAATCTCATGAAATGTCATGGACTTTGGGCGAGAGTTCAATCCAATCTCATGAGGTATCATTGACACGGGCGAGATGTCACTCCAAATCTCGTGAGATATCAGGGACCTTGGGCGAGATTTCACTGCAACTATCGCGAGAACTCTTGGAATTCTAGAATATTTTACTCCAAGTCTCGTGAGATCTCATCCAAACCTTGGAGACTTTAGTCAAAATCTCGTGAGAGGTCATGGATATTGAGCGAGATTTCAATCGAAATCCCGCGAGATCGCATGGGCATCGGGTGAGGTTTTTTTCCGAATCTCGTGAGTTCTCATCCAAAACTTGCAGACCTCAGTCCAAATCTCTTGAGATCTCATGGACATTGGGCGAGATTTCACTCCAAATCTCCTGAGGTCACAATCACATTGGGCGAGATTTCACCACAAATCTCTGGAGATATCAGCGACCTCAGGCGAGATTTCAATCCAAATATCGGGACGTCTCAATCACATTGGGCGACAGTCCTCTAAACTCTCGTGAGATAAAAGGGACCTAGGGCGAGATTCCACTCCAAATCTCGTGAGATCTTGGGAATTCCGTGGATATTTTACTCCAAGTCTCGTGAGATCTCATCCAATCCTTGGAGACTTCAGTCCAAATCTCGTGAGACCACCGGATTTGGAGCGAGCATTCAGTCTATATCTTGTGAGAACTCAGGGACGTCAGGTGAGATGACTCCCAATCTCGTGAGTCCTCACGAATATCGGGTGAGAGTTCACTCGAAATCTCGTGAGGTCTCAATGACCTCGGGCAGATTTCACTCCAAATCTCGTGAGGTATCAGGGATCCTGGGCGAGGTTTCAATCTAAGTGTCGTGAGATCTCATGGAAATCGTGCGAGATTTGACACCAAATCTCGTGAGATCGCATGGGCTTCGATTTAGATTTCACTCCGAATCTCATGACACCTCATGGATATTGGGCTAGATTTCACTCCTAATCTCCTGCGGTCCCAATGAGTTCGGGCGAGATTTCACTACAGATCTCGTGAGATAGCAGCAACCTTGGGCGAGATTTGTATCCAAATCTCGTGAGATCTCAATGACATCGGGGGACATTCATTCCAAATGTCTTGAGATATCAGGGACCTTGGGTGAGATTTCCCTCCAACTCTCGTGAGGTCTCATGGTCTTTGGGCGAGATGTTACTCCCATCCCGTGAAATCTCATCCAAACCTTGGAGACGTCAATGCCAACCTCGTGAGTGCTCATAGATATGAGCGAGTTTTCCTTCTCAATCTCGTGTGATCTCATGGATATCGGGCGAGATTTGCCTCCAAATCTCGTGAGATCTCATGGACATTGGGCGAGATTTCACTCCCAACTCCTGAGGTCACAATGACTTCGGGCGAGATTTCACGACATATCTCGTAATATTCGAGGACCTTGGGCGAGATTTCAATCCAAATCTCCTGAGGTCTCAATGCCATCGCGTGAGATTTCACTACAAATCTCGTGAGATTGCAGGGAGTTTGGGCGAGATTTCACTCCAGCTCTCATGAGGACTCTTGGCCATTGAGCTAGATTTGATTCCACGTCTCGGATATCTCCTCCAACCCTTGGAGGATTCAGTCCAAATCTCGGGAGATCTCATGGATATGGAGCGAAATTTCAATCTACATCTCGTGAGATCTCATGACATCAGGAGGGATTTTACTCCAAATCTCGTGGGATCTCACGGATATCGGGTGAGATTTCTCTCCAAATTTCGTGAGATCATGGGCATTGGGCGAGATTTCACTCCAAATCTCTTGAGGTCACAATGACATGGGGCGAGATTTCACTATAATTCTCTTGAGCACATCAGGGCTCTTGGGCAAGATTTCACCACTAATCTCGTGAGATATCAGGGACCTTGCATGATATTTCACTCCAAATCTCGTGAGGTACCAATGAGGTCGGGCGAGAATTCAGTATAAATCTCGTGAGATATCAGGCACCTGGGTTGAGATTTTACTCCAACTCTCGTGAGATCTCTTGTAGTTTGGGCAAGAGTTCACTCCAACTCTCGTGAGCTCTCTTGGAACTGGGGATATATTTCTCCAAGTCTCGTGAGATCTCATCCAGATCTAATCGATCTTGGGCGAGACTTCACTCCAAATCTCCTGTGGTACTAATGACATCAGGCGAGATAGCAAGAAATCTCGTGAGATCTCAGGGCCCTCGGTCGAGATTTCAGTCCAAATCTCGTGACGTCTCCATGACATTGGGCGAGATTTCATTACAAATCTCGTGAGATATCAGGGACATGGGCGAGATTTCACTCCAACTCTCGTGAGGTCTCTTGGTCTTTGGGCGAGATTTTACTCCAAGGCTTGTGAGATCTCATTCAAACCTTGGAGATGTCAGGGCCAATCTCGTGAGATCTCATGGCTATTGATGGAGATGTCATCTAAATCTCGGGAGATCTCAAGGACATCAGGCGAGATTTTCCTCCAAATCTTGGGAGATCTTATGGACATCGGGTAAGATACCTCTCCAAACGTCGTGAGATCATGGGCCTTGGGCGAGATTTCACTCCAAATCTCCTCAGGTCACAATGACAGCGGGCGAGATGTCACTCCAAATCTCGAGAGATATCAGGGACCTTGGGCAAGATTTCACTCCCAATCTCGTGAGGTATCAGGGACCTTGGGCGAGATTTCACTCTCAATCTTGTGAGATCTCTTGGAATTCAGGCGAGATTTTACTCCAAGGCTCGTGAGATCCAATCCAAACCTTGGGGACTTCAGTCCAAATCTCCTGAGATCTCCTGGACATTGGGGGAGATTTCAATCCAAATCTCGTGAGATCTCCATGATATCGGACGAGACTTCACACCAATTCTCGTGTGATCTCATGGACATCGGGTGAGATTTCACTCGAAATCTGCCAAGGTCACAATGACTTGGGCGAGATTTCAGGACAAACCTCGTCAGATTTCAGCGAACTTGGGCGAATTATCCATCCACATCTCATGAGGTCTCAATGATATCGGGCGAGATGTCCCTACACTCTCGTGAGATAAAAGGGACCTTGGGCGAGATTTCACTCCAACTCTCGTGAGACCTCTTGGAATTCGGGGATATTTTCCTCCAAGTCTCGTGAGAGCTCATCCAACCCTTGGAGACTTCCGTCCAAATCTCGTGCGATCTCATGGATATTGCGTGAGATTTCAATCGAAATCTCGTGAGATCTCATGGACATCGGGTGAGTATTACTCCAAATCTCGTGAGATCTCATCCAAAACATGCAGACCTCGGTCCAAATCTCGTGAGATCTCATGGACTTTGGGCGAGATTTCAATCCAAATCTCGTGAGGTCTCAATGACCTCGGGTGAGATTTCACTCCAAATCTCGTGAGATCTCTTGGACTTTGGGCAAGAATTTACTCCAAGTCTCCTGAGATCTCATGCATACCTTGGAGACATCAGTGCCAATCTCGTGACATCTCATGGATATTGAGCGTTCATTCAATCTAAACCTTTTGAGATCTCATAGATATGGGCCGAGAGTTGACTCCAAAGCTCATGAGATAGCCTGGACATCACGTGAGATTTCACTCCGACTCTCCTGAGGTCACAATGACATCGGGCGGGATTTCAGTACAAAT
>NW_027400906.1:0-3590 GCF_003265705.2 Callorhinus ursinus
AGAATTTAGAAAGTGAGTCCAATTTTGAGAATAGATCTTGGAAGTTGAAAGGTTTTGCTTCAAGTGATATTTACATTTTCTTTTATTTATTAAGAATGAATTGCCTGGGGTGCCTGGGTGGCTCAGTCATTAAGCGTCTGCCTTAGGCTCAGGTCATGATCCCAGGGTCCTGGGATGGAGCCCCGCATCGGGCTCCCTGCTCAGCGGGAAGCCTGCTTCTCCTCTCCCACTCCCCCTGCTTGTGTTCCCTCTCTCGCTGTGTCTCTCTGTCAAATAAATAAATAAGATCTTTAAAAAAAGGAATGAATTGCCTAAGGATGCATATTTTGTTAATAAAATTTCACATCCTTATGTTAGTCCTGTTCCTGATTTCTACTTTGCACCAGGAGGGGATAATCTTGCTACTGAAAATGCACAAATGACATCTAGTAGCCATTTAAGCAAACATCAGATACTTAGTGGAGCCATGCAATACCATCCTTAGAAGAGGTTTCAGGGGGTTTTCTTGTGCAACCCTATGTCTAGGATGCATGCAGTTCCTCTCCAATGCCCCTCACCCCAGTCAACGTGCATTTCCTTGAACACCTTCAGTGACAAAGAATTCAATCCTTCAGATTCTAGATTTCTCACTCAGCCCTAGCAAATTCTTCCTTGCATTATGCTTAACTTTACCTTCCAGTATCTACCTTCACTCCAAATTCTGCTTAGTGCCAAATTCAGCAGAAGATGCACCCAATCCCTTCTTTCTGCTATATGAAGAGAGTTCTTCTGGTCACTGAGTCCCCTCCGGCCAACAGACCCAGTACTTCCTCCTATGCCAAATGTTCTTTGTGCTCATTCTCTCGATGTAGGTAGTGTTCCTGCTGGGCACTGGTGTTCTCATCCTGGTGACTGTGTCTACCGGCACATGCCCATGTACTTTTTCCTGGGGAACCCCTCAATCCTGGACATCTGCTAAACAACCTGCTCAGTCCCCCAGATTCTTGACATCTTCCTAAGCCCTAAGAAAACCATACCCTTCTCAGCCTGTGCCGAGCAGATGCTTCTCTCCTTTCCATGGGAGCCACGGAGTGTGTACTTCTGGGCATGTCGGCATTTGATCGCTATGTGGCCATCTGTAACCCCTTTAGATACCCTGTGGTCATGAGCAAGGCTGCCTATGTGCCCATGGCTGTCAGCTCCTGGGCAACTAGAAGCATGACTGCCATGGTGGAACATCTTAGTGACATGATTACCCTCCTGTGAGGACAATGTCAGCAGCCACTTTACCTGTGAGATCCTGGCTGTCCTGAAGTTGCCCTGACATCTTCATCAATGTGATCAGTATGGCAGTGGCCAATGTCATCTTCCTGGGCATTCCAGGTGACTACATTTTTGTCTCCTATGTGTTCATCATTGCTACCATCCTGAAGATCCCCTCAGCTGAGGGGAGGAAAAGGCCTTCTCTGCCTGCTCTGCCCAATTCACAGTCATGGTCTTCTTCTATGGAACAATCCTCATGTATGGGAAGCTGAAGGGATCCAAGGACCCTTTGGGGGCAGACAAGCAGGATGTTTCAGACAAGCTCACCTCCCTCTTCTATGGGGTGGTGACCCCCGTGCTCAACCCCATCATCTACAGCCTGAGGAACAAGGCCATGAAGGCTGCTGTGAGGAAACTGGTACTTCCCAAACACCTCGTCCAGTGATGGTGGAGGGGTCCTGACAGATCTCTATTCCCTAGTTTCTCTCACCTGGGGAGGATAAGATAAGGGGCCAATTTCCTCAAAGGTGTATAGGCAAATCTGATTACACAGAAGGCTTTAAGTGAGCAGGAAGCATTTAATGGGACGTTTCTGCCCCATTCTATAAGCACTTCTACAAAAATGTATACCATTGGTCAAGCTTTATAGTTGCCCATCTTTGGAATGCCTACTGAATTAACTGATGTCCAGGAAAAATAACTCTTCAAGTTTTATTTTTAACTTACAAAGAGCTCTAGTCCATAGGGGCTGCGAGTCCTGAATTTTACTACCCTGACCATTGCACAAATATGAGAGTTGAAAAGACATTGTTGACATGTGCAAACACAGACAGCACATACCCCTATAATCCCTTTCTCAAAAAGAAATTTTATTTATAAAGTTCTCCCAACAAATAGTTAAAAATAAACAATGGAAGGACTGGGACAGATATCGTATATAAGACACAGTGGAGAATGGTCAGATGCTCAAGACCAATAAAGTCTAATGATCACTTGATACCAAATGTGCAAAGACAAATATATGAAGGAATTATTAGGAAATGTATCAAGGCAAACAGTGACAACAAAGCAATGGTGTAACTTCAGTTACAATTCTAGATGACTTCATTAAGCTGAGAAATTTAGAAAAAGAAGTATAGCTACAACACACTAAAGGTCTCATCTTTGAAGGATGTGGCTGGAAGGGGAATCTTATAATTCATTGCACTGATACTGAAATAACAAAAGTATTAATATGTTTGTTGAGGGGCACCTGGGTGGCTCAGTCAGTTAGCAGCTGCCTTAGGCTCAGGTCATGATCCCATGGTCCTGGGAAGGTGCCAAGCATCAGGCTCCCAGCTCAACTGCTCAATGTGGAGTCTTCTCCCTCTCCCTCAGCCCTGCACCACTTGTTCTCTCTCCCTCCCTTTCTCTCTCTCTCTCTCTCTCTCTCTAAATAAAATTTTTAAAAATATATAGGCTTGTAAACAGACACATGAAACAGTGCTCAACATCACTCAGCATCAGGGTAATCCAAATCAAAACCTCAATGAGATATCACCTCACACCAGTCAGAATGGCTAAAATTAAGTCAGGAAATGACAGATGTTGGCAGGGATGCGGAGAAAGGGGAACCCTCCTACACTGTTGGTGGGAATGCAAGCTGGTGCAGCCACTCTGGAAAACAGTATGGAGGTTCCTCAAAAAGTTGAAAGTAGAGCTACCCTACGACCCAGGAATTGCACTACTGGGTATTTACCCCAAAGATACAAATGTAGTGATCCGAAGGGGTACATGCACCCCGATGTTTATAGCAGCAATGTCCACAATAGCCAAACTATGGAAAGAGCCAAGATGTCCATCGACAGATGAATGAATAAAGAAGAGGTGATATATATATACAATGGAATATTGTGCAGCCATCAAAAGGAATGAAATCTTGCCATTTGCAACGACGTGGATGGAACTGGAGGGTGTTATGCTGAACGAAATAAGTCAAACAGAGAAAGACATGTATCATATGACCTTACTGATATGAGGAATTCTTAATCTCAGGAAACAAACTGAGGGTTGCTGGAGTGGTGGGGTGTGGGAAGGATGGAGTGGCTGGGTGATAGACATTGGGGAGGGTATGTGCTATGGTGAGTGCTGTGGATTGTGCAAGACTGATGAATCACAGACCTGTACCTCTGAAACAAATAATACATTATATGTTAAAAGAAGAAGAAGAAGAAGAAGAAGAAGAAGAAGAAGAAGAAGAAGAAGAAGAAGAAGTAGTAGTAGTAGTAGTAGTAGTAGTAGTAGTAGTAGTAGTAGTAGAAGTTGTTGATGATGATGATGATAGAAGGAGGGGAAGAAGGAAGGGGGGG
>NW_027400906.1:3690-4821 GCF_003265705.2 Callorhinus ursinus
AGGAGGGGAAGAAGGAAGGGGGGGAAATCGGAGGGGGAGATGAACCATGACAGACAGTGGACTCTGAAAAGCAAACTGAGGGTTCTGGAGGGGGGGGGTGAGAGGATGGGTTAGCCTGGTGATGGGTATTAAAGAGGGCACATTCTTCATGGAGCACTGAGTGTTATACGCGGGCGGTGAATCATGGAACACTACATCAAAAACTAATGATGTAATGTATGGTGATTAACATAACATAATAAAAAAATATATATATATAGGCTTGTAGAAATTTTAAGACAAAATGCCAGTAGACAAGTATTAGGATGAAGACTTTTGAAAGAATAAGAGGATGACGAATGAGCAAAGAAAGTTGGTCAAATGAAAAAAGTCATTTACTGAACCTGAGTAGATTTAAATCATTGTATATTAAATACATGATACATAGTACCTAGTTTTTTAAGGGGCTTCGAGGTTTCTAACATTAGGAAAGATTAGGAGATCTATTGAAACCATTTTACTAATAGATTCAAGAAGAAAATGTGGTCTCATCAACAGATGGTGACAAGTCACTTGATAAAATTTCACATTGATTTCTGCCTTTTTATTTATTTTTTATATTTTATATTTTCATTTCTTTTTTAAATTTTATTTGATTACATTATGTTAGTCACCATACATCATTAATTTTTGATGTGGTGATCCATGATTCATTGTTTTCGTATAACACCCAGTGCTCCATGCAGTACGTGCCCTCCTTAATACCCATCACCAGGCTAACCCACCCCCCCACCCCCTCCCCTCTAGAACCCTCAGTTTGTTTCTCAGAGTCCATAGTCTCTCATGGTTCATCTCTCCCTCCGACTCCCCCCCTCCATTTTTCCCTTCCTTCTCCTAATGTCCTCCATGCCATTCCTTATGTTCCACAAATAAGTGAAGTCATATGATAATTGACTTTCTCTGCTTGACTTATTTCACTTAGCATCATCTCCTCCAATCCCATCCATGTTGATGTAAAAGTTGGGTATTCATACTTTCTGATGGCTGAGTAGTTTCTGCCTTTTTTAAAAGTAGCACACTTCAATAGAGGAAACTACCCTTGACATGAAAGAAAGTATCAGAACATCAGCAAGCAGCATGCCTACAACTTGG
>NW_027400907.1:0-3590 GCF_003265705.2 Callorhinus ursinus
AGAATTTAGAAAGTGAGTCCAATTTTGAGAATAGATCTTGGAAGTTGAAAGGTTTTGCTTCAAGTGATATTTACATTTTCTTTTATTTATTAAGAATGAATTGCCTGGGGTGCCTGGGTGGCTCAGTCATTAAGCGTCTGCCTTAGGCTCAGGTCATGATCCCAGGGTCCTGGGATGGAGCCCCGCATCGGGCTCCCTGCTCAGCGGGAAGCCTGCTTCTCCTCTCCCACTCCCCCTGCTTGTGTTCCCTCTCTCGCTGTGTCTCTCTGTCAAATAAATAAATAAGATCTTTAAAAAAAGGAATGAATTGCCTAAGGATGCATATTTTGTTAATAAAATTTCACATCCTTATGTTAGTCCTGTTCCTGATTTCTACTTTGCACCAGGAGGGGATAATCTTGCTACTGAAAATGCACAAATGACATCTAGTAGCCATTTAAGCAAACATCAGATACTTAGTGGAGCCATGCAATACCATCCTTAGAAGAGGTTTCAGGGGGTTTTCTTGTGCAACCCTATGTCTAGGATGCATGCAGTTCCTCTCCAATGCCCCTCACCCCAGTCAACGTGCATTTCCTTGAACACCTTCAGTGACAAAGAATTCAATCCTTCAGATTCTAGATTTCTCACTCAGCCCTAGCAAATTCTTCCTTGCATTATGCTTAACTTTACCTTCCAGTATCTACCTTCACTCCAAATTCTGCTTAGTGCCAAATTCAGCAGAAGATGCACCCAATCCCTTCTTTCTGCTATATGAAGAGAGTTCTTCTGGTCACTGAGTCCCCTCCGGCCAACAGACCCAGTACTTCCTCCTATGCCAAATGTTCTTTGTGCTCATTCTCTCGATGTAGGTAGTGTTCCTGCTGGGCACTGGTGTTCTCATCCTGGTGACTGTGTCTACCGGCACATGCCCATGTACTTTTTCCTGGGGAACCCCTCAATCCTGGACATCTGCTAAACAACCTGCTCAGTCCCCCAGATTCTTGACATCTTCCTAAGCCCTAAGAAAACCATACCCTTCTCAGCCTGTGCCGAGCAGATGCTTCTCTCCTTTCCATGGGAGCCACGGAGTGTGTACTTCTGGGCATGTCGGCATTTGATCGCTATGTGGCCATCTGTAACCCCTTTAGATACCCTGTGGTCATGAGCAAGGCTGCCTATGTGCCCATGGCTGTCAGCTCCTGGGCAACTAGAAGCATGACTGCCATGGTGGAACATCTTAGTGACATGATTACCCTCCTGTGAGGACAATGTCAGCAGCCACTTTACCTGTGAGATCCTGGCTGTCCTGAAGTTGCCCTGACATCTTCATCAATGTGATCAGTATGGCAGTGGCCAATGTCATCTTCCTGGGCATTCCAGGTGACTACATTTTTGTCTCCTATGTGTTCATCATTGCTACCATCCTGAAGATCCCCTCAGCTGAGGGGAGGAAAAGGCCTTCTCTGCCTGCTCTGCCCAATTCACAGTCATGGTCTTCTTCTATGGAACAATCCTCATGTATGGGAAGCTGAAGGGATCCAAGGACCCTTTGGGGGCAGACAAGCAGGATGTTTCAGACAAGCTCACCTCCCTCTTCTATGGGGTGGTGACCCCCGTGCTCAACCCCATCATCTACAGCCTGAGGAACAAGGCCATGAAGGCTGCTGTGAGGAAACTGGTACTTCCCAAACACCTCGTCCAGTGATGGTGGAGGGGTCCTGACAGATCTCTATTCCCTAGTTTCTCTCACCTGGGGAGGATAAGATAAGGGGCCAATTTCCTCAAAGGTGTATAGGCAAATCTGATTACACAGAAGGCTTTAAGTGAGCAGGAAGCATTTAATGGGACGTTTCTGCCCCATTCTATAAGCACTTCTACAAAAATGTATACCATTGGTCAAGCTTTATAGTTGCCCATCTTTGGAATGCCTACTGAATTAACTGATGTCCAGGAAAAATAACTCTTCAAGTTTTATTTTTAACTTACAAAGAGCTCTAGTCCATAGGGGCTGCGAGTCCTGAATTTTACTACCCTGACCATTGCACAAATATGAGAGTTGAAAAGACATTGTTGACATGTGCAAACACAGACAGCACATACCCCTATAATCCCTTTCTCAAAAAGAAATTTTATTTATAAAGTTCTCCCAACAAATAGTTAAAAATAAACAATGGAAGGACTGGGACAGATATCGTATATAAGACACAGTGGAGAATGGTCAGATGCTCAAGACCAATAAAGTCTAATGATCACTTGATACCAAATGTGCAAAGACAAATATATGAAGGAATTATTAGGAAATGTATCAAGGCAAACAGTGACAACAAAGCAATGGTGTAACTTCAGTTACAATTCTAGATGACTTCATTAAGCTGAGAAATTTAGAAAAAGAAGTATAGCTACAACACACTAAAGGTCTCATCTTTGAAGGATGTGGCTGGAAGGGGAATCTTATAATTCATTGCACTGATACTGAAATAACAAAAGTATTAATATGTTTGTTGAGGGGCACCTGGGTGGCTCAGTCAGTTAGCAGCTGCCTTAGGCTCAGGTCATGATCCCATGGTCCTGGGAAGGTGCCAAGCATCAGGCTCCCAGCTCAACTGCTCAATGTGGAGTCTTCTCCCTCTCCCTCAGCCCTGCACCACTTGTTCTCTCTCCCTCCCTTTCTCTCTCTCTCTCTCTCTCTCTCTAAATAAAATCTTTAAAAATATATAGGCTTGTAAACAGACACATGAAACAGTGCTCAACATCACTCAGCATCAGGGTAATCCAAATCAAAACCTCAATGAGATATCACCTCACACCAGTCAGAATGGCTAAAATTAAGTCAGGAAATGACAGATGTTGGCAGGGATGCGGAGAAAGGGGAACCCTCCTACACTGTTGGTGGGAATGCAAGCTGGTGCAGCCACTCTGGAAAACAGTATGGAGGTTCCTCAAAAAGTTGAAAGTAGAGCTACCCTACGACCCAGGAATTGCACTACTGGGTATTTACCCCAAAGATACAAATGTAGTGATCCGAAGGGGTACATGCACCCCGATGTTTATAGCAGCAATGTCCACAATAGCCAAACTATGGAAAGAGCCAAGATGTCCATCGACAGATGAATGAATAAAGAAGAGGTGATATATATATACAATGGAATATTGTGCAGCCATCAAAAGGAATGAAATCTTGCCATTTGCAACGACGTGGATGGAACTGGAGGGTGTTATGCTGAACGAAATAAGTCAAACAGAGAAAGACATGTATCATATGACCTTACTGATATGAGGAATTCTTAATCTCAGGAAACAAACTGAGGGTTGCTGGAGTGGTGGGGTGTGGGAAGGATGGAGTGGCTGGGTGATAGACATTGGGGAGGGTATGTGCTATGGTGAGTGCTGTGGATTGTGCAAGACTGATGAATCACAGACCTGTACCTCTGAAACAAATAATACATTATATGTTAAAAGAAGAAGAAGAAGAAGAAGAAGAAGAAGAAGAAGAAGAAGAAGAAGAAGAAGAAGTAGTAGTAGTAGTAGTAGTAGTAGTAGTAGTAGTAGTAGTAGTAGAAGTTGTTGATGATGATGATGATAGAAGGAGGGGAAGAAGGAAGGGGGGG
>NW_027400907.1:3690-4821 GCF_003265705.2 Callorhinus ursinus
AGGAGGGGAAGAAGGAAGGGGGGGAAATCGGAGGGGGAGATGAACCATGACAGACAGTGGACTCTGAAAAGCAAACTGAGGGTTCTGGAGGGGGGGGGTGAGAGGATGGGTTAGCCTGGTGATGGGTATTAAAGAGGGCACATTCTTCATGGAGCACTGAGTGTTATACGCGGGCGGTGAATCATGGAACACTACATCAAAAACTAATGATGTAATGTATGGTGATTAACATAACATAATAAAAAAATATATATATATAGGCTTGTAGAAATTTTAAGACAAAATGCCAGTAGACAAGTATTAGGATGAAGACTTTTGAAAGAATAAGAGGATGACGAATGAGCAAAGAAAGTTGGTCAAATGAAAAAAGTCATTTACTGAACCTGAGTAGATTTAAATCATTGTATATTAAATACATGATACATAGTACCTAGTTTTTTAAGGGGCTTCGAGGTTTCTAACATTAGGAAAGATTAGGAGATCTATTGAAACCATTTTACTAATAGATTCAAGAAGAAAATGTGGTCTCATCAACAGATGGTGACAAGTCACTTGATAAAATTTCACATTGATTTCTGCCTTTTTATTTATTTTTTATATTTTATATTTTCATTTCTTTTTTAAATTTTATTTGATTACATTATGTTAGTCACCATACATCATTAATTTTTGATGTGGTGATCCATGATTCATTGTTTTCGTATAACACCCAGTGCTCCATGCAGTACGTGCCCTCCTTAATACCCATCACCAGGCTAACCCACCCCCCCACCCCCTCCCCTCTAGAACCCTCAGTTTGTTTCTCAGAGTCCATAGTCTCTCATGGTTCATCTCTCCCTCCGACTCCCCCCCTCCATTTTTCCCTTCCTTCTCCTAATGTCCTCCATGCCATTCCTTATGTTCCACAAATAAGTGAAGTCATATGATAATTGACTTTCTCTGCTTGACTTATTTCACTTAGCATCATCTCCTCCAATCCCATCCATGTTGATGTAAAAGTTGGGTATTCATACTTTCTGATGGCTGAGTAGTTTCTGCCTTTTTTAAAAGTAGCACACTTCAATAGAGGAAACTACCCTTGACATGAAAGAAAGTATCAGAACATCAGCAAGCAGCATGCCTACAACTTGG
>NW_027400908.1:0-4821 GCF_003265705.2 Callorhinus ursinus
GCTTTTGGAGGGAGGGTCCCTGGAGGGAAACCCCTGTCCCATCGGGCCCCTGGGGGCCACCGTCCTGGAGGTAGTTGTGCTTGGTTTCAGGGTCGGAAGAACCGCCCGCGCTGGAAAAACTGGACAGGCCTTCACGCTGCTCCTCCAAGTGCAGGTCCGTCTGCTGGAGCCTAACCCAGGGGCCGGGGGCCTCTGCTGGCAGCACTGCTCACAGAAAACAGGGTCCCTTCCCACTTGTTTCCCTGCAGGAGAGGAGGTTCCTCCGCATGCTAGCTGAAGCTGGGGTGCCAGAGATGGCACGGCACAACATCCCCAGCGAGCTCCTGCAGCCGCTGGTCCCACGGTACGAGGCGGCCTTGTCCCAGCTGGAGCGAGCTGTCACGGTGAGGGGCCGAGGCGTTCTGGTGATCCATGTCTGGTGTCTGGGAAGAGTGGACAACGTGTGCAGCAAGGGGAGAGGGTGGGAGGGCGGGAAGGGGGTGCATGGCCCTGGGAGGGGGCGAGGGCCAGATCTGCACTTTCTGAGCGAGTGCTGGGTGCTGCTGCTTGCGGGGAGGCGGCAGATAGCGCCACGTGAGCCTCTGGCCTCCCCTCTGCAGGAAGAGCGAAGGCAGAAGGCGCCCTGACAGGCTTGGGGGACAGGCAGGCTGAGCCCACCGCAGAGCAGACCCTTCCCAGCCCATGCCTCCTGCTGGGCAGAGACACCTCATTTCCAGAAAAGTCCTGAGCAGTGGCTGATGGATATGTGAGCGAAAGACTGTTTCCTTGGATTTCGGAAGGAACAGCCAGCGGAAAGGGCCTCCTCCTGCCAGGCCCTGGACGTGGTCGCTGCAGCAGGCCTGGTGCTGGGCAAGCTCGGGCCTGGGAGAAACCGCTGAGGTTACGGCAAACCTGATGGGGCAGCATCTGGGGTGTAGCCTTGGGCCCGTTAATAGGACCCTGGGTGTCCTCAGGACGTCTGCCACCCGCCATCCTGCACATCGTGAGCCATTCCCGGCACTGTCACAGTGCGAAGTGTCTCCACCCACGCGGTGTGGGCACAGCCCCGACCACGCAGCGGGGGGGTCTCCACACGGGGACGAGGCCAACCTCACTGCCCGCCGGGACGTGCGTCGTGAGTGTAACGGAAAACAGGCTTCAGGAGCGCTGACCCGCTGTTTGTGTAAAGATTTTGTTTTCAGAATCATGTGCTGATATTAAACTAAAAAACCAGGATCAGGCAGGCTGTGGTTTTTCTGTCCCTCCTGAAAGTGTGCTCTTCGCTGCGGCAGGGTAACACTGGGGAACCCGGCCCCGTGGTTGCTCATGGGGCCGCGGGAGGGTACAGGAAACATCGCACTAAACGGGTACAAGCTTCTTAGGGACGGAAACCAACCTCCACGCAAAACCAGCTTACTTCTCCATACACGGGGGCCACGCACGGCCCACCTGGCTGGAGCCAGGAACACAGAGCTGGAGAAGCCCCAGGACAGGCAGGGACAGGGCGGGGTGGCCCACGAGCTGCAAAGACCCGCTTCCCACCCCCCTCGCTGGGGTCTGGCTGGGCTCGACGCCTTTGGGGGCACCTCCACCACGGAGACACCAAACTGCCTGTGCCGGGGACCGTCCCCCAACTCCTGGGAAACAGGCCAGGCCGACCTGGGGGGGCCTGTCTCCCACCGGCACTATCTCCCTCTCTTTACGCAGCGAGGTGTGTGCTTCCTACTAGTTTCTTGTGTTACTTGTTGCGTTGGCTCACGTGTAATGACTGGAGTCGGTGTTCGTCACAGGGAGACATGGATACGGCACACGCTCAGAAACAGGGACACCAGACGTGGGTGTGCGTGCACGGGCAGCTCGTACGCCTGCTCCCACGTCCGGACTGCGACAGGTTTCCAGTCGGACGGCTGATCACTACCCCGTGTTGTTTCGTTGTTTTATTTATTTGGCCTCCTGAGTCTGTTGTGTTTATTGCAATTGTACCTACATCTTCTCTTGGTCTGCGGGGAAATAACGATCCTGCTCACCGTGAATCCTTCGTATACTTGATCATCATTAACATACTTCTTTCTTTTCTCCTTTGTTCTATATTTTACCATTTAAGGAATTTTTTAAATGTCTATATAAAATTCAATAAACATACAGTGTATTATTAGTTTTCAGATGTAGAGGTCAGCGATTCATCAGTTGCATAGAACACCCAGTGCTCATTCCGTCACGCGCCCTCCTTCGTGCCCGTCCCCCAGTGACCCCAGCCCCCCGCCCACCTCCCCTCCAGCAACCCTCAGTGTTTCCTAGAGTTAAGAGTCACTTTCTGCATTTTTTTTCTTGTTCAAGGTCTTTTGCCTCTCCAGGTTACATTTTCTTATATTTTTGTCCAATTTTTTTAATAGTTTTGTTTTATATTTAGGTCTTAAATCTGTCTTAAATTACTTCTGGAAATGATGTGAGGTTGAAGATTAATTTAATTTTATTTCCCCACAATAATAGACAACTATCTCCACACCATTTATTGCCATCAATCCCCTGTGGATTCGAAATACCTCCTTTCTTGTCTATTAACCTCACATATGCTAATGTCTCTGTTTCTGGATTTTTCTTTATATTCTATTGATCTGTCTGCTCTACTGATGTCCACTCTTGTTTTATACACAACGCCTTTGTTTTGTATATAACGCTAGGAGAGAATCACCACTTTCTCCTTCTCGTCTTCCTTTCTTGTTTTTACTACTCTTGCACTTTTTCCTCAAGATGAATTTTATTTTATTTATTTTTTTTAAAGATTTTATTTATTTGACAGAGAGAGAGAGAGAGAGGGAACACAAGCAGGGGGAGTGGGAGAGGGAGAAGCAGGCTTCCCGCCGAGCAGGGAGCCCGATGCGGGGCTCGATCCCAGGACCCTGAGATCATGACCTGAGCCGAAGGCAGATGCTTAACGACTGAGCCACCCAGGCGCCCCGAGATGAATTTTAGAATACATTTGTCAACATCCCCGAAACTTTGCCTTGAGGTTTTGATTGGTGTTGTACTGGCGATGCACATTAAAAACGGGAAGGATGGTCAGCGGTAAAATTTTGAATCTTTCTGTTTAGAAACACAGCAAGTGTCAGCTTCCTTTTGTCAGGGCTGTTTTATAGGCACCTTCGTAAAATCTCACATGTTCACTGGGCTTACTCACGTACGGTAAAGGTCTTGCTGCTATTTTAAAGGGAAACTTACTTTTTCTGTTGAGTCTTCTAGTTACTGCTGATCATGAAGACAGCTTTTATTTTTGTATTTTGAATTTTCCTTTAAGTCCTAAGGATTTCTGATGTTGATTAATTGGGTTTTCTGTGTACATAATCATACATTCTGTAAATATGGATGATCATATCTCTTTCTTTCAATATTTACACATTTTTTCCTGTCTCGTGTTATCCACAATCTCCATCCAACATTGTTCATGAGAGTGATATCAGGCATCTTTACTAGGTTCTTGACTTCAGTTGGACAGCTTCTTTTTTTATTTTTTGTTTTTTTAAAGATTTTATTTATTTATTTGACAGAGAGAGAGACAGCGAGAGCAGGAACACAAGCAGGGGGAGTGGGAGAGGGAGAAGCAGGCTTCCCGCGGAGCAGGGAGCCTGATGTGGGGCTCGACCCCAGGACCCTGGGACCATGACCTGAGCCGAAGGCAGACGCTTAAAAAGTATTTTATCTATCTATCATCTATCTATATCTATATCTATCTATATCTATATCTATCTATATCTATATCATCTATATCTATATCTATATCTATATCTATCTATATTTATATCTATATCTATATCTATCTATATCTATCTATATCTATATCTATATATCTATCTATATCTATATCTATATCTATATCTATATCTATATCTATATCTATATCTATATCTATATCTGTATCTATCTATCTATTTCAGAGAGAGAGAGAGGCAGAGAGCGCGAGGGGAGAGGGGCAGAGGGGGAGGAAGGGAGGAAAGGAAGAGAATCTCGAGTGTGCTGAACCCGGAGCCCGATGCAGGGCTCAATCTTATGACCCTGAGATCATGACCTGAGCCGAAACCAAGAGCTGGACTCTTAACCAACTGAGTCACCCAGGTGCCCCCACTGGGACACTTCTGATCCTTCTCATGAATATGACAAAAAATGAGTTTCTACAAGTTGTCTGAATGTTGCAAATTTATAAGACCCTGGTTAGTATTGCTGGTCAGTGTCTCTAAAGGTTTTAAAAATGATATATCTAATTCCTGAACAGATTAAAAGGATGTTGGAATAAAGTCAGCCCGAGCTGCTGCCCAAGCATCCCACCTACGTTCCTAACTCTGGGCAAGTAAAGAAGGTAAAGAACAGTTTATCTCTGGGGGAAATTAAGTGAACAGAAGCCCTGGATTACCTTTGAGCCTCTACAGCGCCCAACTCTCAGGCCAGAGCCACGGGTGACATCCTCTCTAACTCTCGTTTCAACTCCGAAAGCCAAGTGTTATGATGTCACTGAACAGAGGAGGTCCCTGAGTCTCAAGAGGTGTGAGACGGTTTGGCCAAGACTCACGGCCAATGAGATTTGGAGACGGGGCATACACCTGTCTGGACCATGGTTCTTGCCGGCACAGTGTGGAAGGAAGTGAGCAGTGTGAGCCACGGGTGGCATTTACGGACAGTCACTAGGCATTATGAATAAAATTAAGTAATTAACCCTAAACAGAATTCACTCAGGTGGCTCATGCTTTCACATACCTAATCCTGTACAAGACTGACTGAGGCCCCTGTGTGGCCAAGAGGAACAGTAGGTCTTCTAGAGGTAACGGGCTTGGCGCTCCTTTGCCGTCCCCC
>NW_027400909.1:0-4820 GCF_003265705.2 Callorhinus ursinus
AGTGGGAAGTGACTGCCAGTGGTCACAGGGTTTTCAGAGTGATGAAATCCCCCTTTTATCTTTAAACGCAACATGTGTACATTTGCTTGGGTACTAGCCATGAAAGCAAACAGACAGCGACTCCACGCACACCATAAGCAGAGTAATAAGGTTACCCCTACAACCAGAGCACACATAATCCAAAAGGAATGTTGGAGGATATTAAAGGGGTTAAACCCCTGTAGCTTTTGTAGAAAGGATTGTGCCATGTCTCTGGGGGTGACTACATGCAGATGGGAGGAGGCTATATTGTTTATTTGTTCTTGCAATTGAAACAGATCTAGGCTTACATTTGTCTCATGCCAGATACCTTGCAAGTGCCTCTGCACCGTTTCCCAGGAGACATTGTCAGCTTTCAGGGGGGTCACACAAATGGAACCATACCCTCCGTGGCACACAAAGGACAAACGAGTATGTAACAATGAATATTGGGTGCCCAAATATTCGACCGCCTGCTCTAAACCATCTAGGCGAGCCAAAATTTTTCTATCTATACTTCCTTGTGTAGCAAGGGTCTGGGAGACATTATGAGCCAAGTTATTTACATGAGCGGCAGTATGTATGCCCTGGGACAGTGCCACCGTGGAGACAGTAGCTGATGCTATCAAAGACACCAAGGCAGTGATGCCAGCTATTAGGAGGCCTAGGAAACGTCGCCCCCGACTAAGTAGGCCTTCCAGTTCTTGTGCAAATTGGTAGCCATAATCTCTATACCAGGGCCCCCTCACCTCTACAGGCATCATTAGATAAGGGGGCTGCATGGCTAGGAAAACCTTCTTTGTTGGATTTGGGGCGCTGGGTAAAGGCAAACAGTTGGTGAGATAACATTCCTCACAAGTTATTTTGTAAAGGGTTCTATTGGCCTTAACCTCGGGCACCATGGACCCGTCCCCCACCACAAACAGAAACGGTGGGGAAAGACATGCCTGAATTTGAAATGTCAATGGGCCCGTGGGGAAGCCAGGGAAAAGGGGTGAATTAGTTTTAACATCTCTCATGGCCGCAACAATTTTCCATAAGTCCGGGTGTCTCATCCTCCCCAGTGATAGCAGTCCCCCGGGAGCAGAATTATTGTGGTCGTATGGCCCATATTTTGAAAGCGGGGGGGAGTGGCGCAAAGGGAGATCCCCGTCTTTTGACCAATCAATTATATAAGTATCAGGTATGCCATGGGGAGTCACAATCTCTGGGTTGTGATGAACGCAGGTTTTCCAAGAGGGTCCATAGGTTTTCCACGTTAAGTCAGATTTGCAGAGGGGATAGTCAAGGTATGGGGTCTCAAGGGATCTGGAAGCAGGTCCGAAACGGCCAACAGGCAGGGGCCGTTGATGTTGAAGGACAACCTCGTTGATGTCCCAATTTTTCCACCATTACATGAGGTGTCAAAGTGTCTCCTCTGGGTGGCTCAGTTCCAAACCAAGAGCGGATTCTTCGGGAGACTGGTGAAGTGACCACGCATCCATAATGGGGCGCCTCAGGGCCATCGATGGCCTGGAAACAAATGGGGGGGGCAGAAGCCAGGCTGGTCCAGTTAAAAGGCGCCACGGCATGAGTGAGGCCGGAAATCTCAGGCCCATCAAAAATGTCTGTGAAGTTAGTAAACACCGTGGGTGAGGGATCCTTCCAGGTGACCGCCCTCGCGGTAGGAGGATCCGGGACAAAAGCCCAGTAAGGAGAGGCCTGGGCAGAGTCAAGGGTTAAAAGTGATAGCATGGCAAGGAAAAGGGCAACAGCCATGACTGGCTGGCCCGACTCACGCACGGTGGCCTCAGCTCGAGCGGTCAGGGCTTTGATGTCTCCGCATATTATTTTCCTCTGATCCGAGGCGGGGCGTCTCCTCGTCCTCCCGGAGCGGAGCTGGAGCCGCCTCATTCTGCAAACCATCACGGACAATGCGGACGCATCGGAGCGGGAGCCAGCGTGGCGTCTCCTCATCCTGGGGAAAGATACAAGCACATCCTCGGCCCTGGCGTAGGACCGGGTCAGGTCCCCTCCATTCCACGGTGGCGGGGTCACGCCACTTCGCATAGAGGAGGGGAGCCTGCTCAGGCTGCCAAAAACGTTCGGCGGCAGTGCGGCCAACCGAGTCAACATTCAAAAAATTTAAAACAAAGAGTACTAATGAAAGGTGTAAGTGAGGTGAATATTTTATTTTCCCCTGTAGTATTTCCCCCTCTTTTAGTTTTTTGAGGTACATTTTGAGGGTGGAATGGGCTCTTTCGACAATGGCCTGACCTTGAGAATTATAAGGAATACCTGTTGTATGAGTGATGTGAAAATTTGCACAAAATCCTGGATATACTATTAAGCCTTTAAGGGTCCAACTAGACCTACTCAATAGTAAGCCCCATGTGTTTGGGGGAGAGGTCCCCATATTCCTGTACTTATTGGTTGAGGGGGCATGCCAGCTTCTAAATAAACAGAGCTGTTTGGGGCCAGATCTAATGCTGCACTGGCTGGGGTGCCTCGGTGAAGGGATTCAATCCCAGGGAGGTCTGCCGTGTTGGCTCTGACCTCAGAGATGAGGGGGAGAGCATTGCCGCTATTGTTTGGTGGGGCTGCGGGAAGCCCCGTTGGGAGTTTCCCTGCTGCAGGGGGCGGCCAAGGCGGTCAGTTTTTGATCGACACTCATTGGCCCAGTGCCGTCCCCGCATACACCTGGGACACACAGAAGGTGGCTGTAGCTTATTAGGGGGGTTCCCCGAGGGAAAGTTGAAAGATGGGGCTTGTCTTGAGCCCTTAGGGCACTCATTACGAAAGTGTCCAAGTTCCCCGCATAGAAAGCAGGGCATGCGAGCTTTAGAATTCATTGGGAACTTTCCCTTTTGTTTTTTAAGAAGTTGTGTATGTAGCTGCTGCGGAGGAATTCCTCGAAGGGCCGCTGCTAAAGTCATCCCTTGTACATAACTGGGACCAATGTCTGCACACAGCCGCAAAAAAAATCCTCAAGGGTGCCCGTGGACTTCCAAGGCCTTATAGCCGCCTGACATGCTGAATTGGCATTCTCAAAGGCTAGCTGCTTCACTATAATAGTTCCTGCCTCCCCATCTACAACAATTCTACTTACGGCTTGTAATAGCCGTGAAACAAAGTCTTGATAGCGTTCATCGGGCCCCTGTCTTATTTTAGATAATTCCTCTGTCCTTGTGCCAGTGGTCGGTAACTTTTTCCATGCAGTCAAAACAGCCTCATTGATTTGAACATAGGCAATCTCAGGGAAATGTATTTGGTTACCCACTTCATAATAAGCTCCAGTACCAGCTAACATCTCATATGTGACAGGGATTTGGGTCCTTCTGTTATAGATAGCCAGATTATTACACTTTTCCTCGAATTCGGCCTTCCATAACAAATAATCTCCCCCATTAAGGCAAGCCCGGGCAACAACCTTCCAATCTCCCGGGCAAAGAGCTTCTCTGGTAAGGTTCTCTATCATGGATAGGGTAAAGGGAACAGTGGCCCCGTACTGACTACAGGCAGCCTTTAAGTCTTTTAACATTTTAAAATTTAAGGCAGTATATGTCCGTTGGCCTCCCTGTAAGGTTACTGGGTAGGCATTAAATTCTCCCACGTCTTCTCCCGCTTGCTGCGCTGTTAGTAAAGTTCTCTGTAAAGGGCTAATGTTGGATACAGAGGACTTGGCAGCGCTCTGCTGATTGGTCATAATGGGAAAAGCCTGCAGCGTGCTAGTTTGAGTGCACTTAGTCACGGAATTAATCCCTTGACCAGAGGTTGTGACTGCAGGCAGGACCAATTTCAACGATGTGGGCATAGTCAGAATGGGGTCATCATCAAGATAAACATCATCATCGCCAAATTCATCCCCACCACTCTGAGCCTTAGGGGCTTTCCCCGCCAAGGGCATAGGCGGTGGTGGAGGAGGGAAAGGATCCTGGGTGGGTATGTTGACATCATCGCCCAGAATCTCAAAAGAGGATACCCCAGTGGGAGTCAGGGGTACTTTAATAAGATCTTTTTCCTCATCTTCAACCCATGATTTTAAAGATATCAGCTCAATTTTTTGTTGTGGCTCCAGGATTTCACAAATATGAGACCAGAGGCCCATTGTATTGGGCGGCAAGGCACCGGAGCCCCGCAACTTTATTTGATTTTTCATCTCTTGGCCCACCCGTCTCCAATCCTCTGGGTTTGTTGTTCCTTCTAGTGGGAACCAAGGGCACAAATCTTCTATGTTCCTGAAAAATTCCTGCAGTGTGGAGGAAGACACCTTATGTCCCCTCTCTGCCAATAAAATCTGCAGGGTCCGCAGAAAATATGCATGACTAGCGGACTGACTTTGTCCCATAATTTCTTACTCCTGTCGTGCCGGTTAAACGACCGGTTCTCTTACCTGAATGCTTGCGACGTCAGTGTCCAGGATCCTCTTTCATGTGCTCAGGTCCCTGTTCGGGCGCCACTTGCCACGGCCCGCGTGCAAGGTCGAACAGGGGTGAGGGTAAGAGAATGAAACATAAAAGTATGGGAACAGGAGGGTTGCCCACGGGGATGTCGCGAGCAACAACTTTATTCTTTCTCACACACTTTATATAGGCTTAGGTTATATAACAATAAGACATAAACAAGTTCCACAGGTTCCTCCCTGCCCTTCTCCTGGCTCCGTCCCGTGTTTCTGATTCAAGGCCAGATTCCTCAAGCGCATAGTTTCTTCCCAGTTTTGTTTACGCGGTATGCCTTTAAAGGGCCAGGTGCGCTATCTTTCAGGGTCTATTAATAACACTGTGGTTTTCTTGGCCTATAAACAACTCGGGCTAGCCAGTACC
>NW_027400910.1:0-4819 GCF_003265705.2 Callorhinus ursinus
AGGGAAGTTCCACACAGAAAACCAACCAACTCTTCAAATGCAAAAGGCCTCCTGGAAAATGGGAAAGAAGTCCTTTTGCATTTGAAGAGTTGGTTGGTTTTCTGTGTGGAAGTTCCCTTTGCATAATGATGAGTTGTGTACTGCCGCTGTTGTTCTGAGATGGTCTTACTTGGAAACCATGAATGTAACATTGAAACAGCAACTGATTAAGATTTATGAAAAATATGGTTATCATATTTCAAAGATTTCTTTTTTCTTGTGTTGTGATCCAACTAACATCAAAAGTGTACTTGAAAGGCTTCACAGTTTTTATTCTCCAAAAGAATATCCAAAATTGTATGGGATATTGTTGTGTTGCATATACAGGACATTACCACTGGATATGACGGCGGCAAGCCTAATCAGAAATCAGTGTTGCCTGTGGGTAAAAACAGCGAGTGATTACATCCCCTTCTCAAAACGGCTGTGTTGGTGGTCCTTGGACGAGCAGGACGGAACCAAAGACAACGTACTCTGCAGAGACTTGAGTACTCCCTGACCCGGAGATGGGAGTGACAGAGCCTTATTGGAAGAAGAATTGAAGAAGCTCATTTAAGCTCGGATTTAAAATTGGTGTGGGCCCAGTTAAGGATGAAACAGAACAACCAAGAGAACTATGCATTGAATTCGTGTGAACATTCTCTACCTCATCTGGGCAAATATTTTCCTTTTATTTCCTTTCTTTCTGGTCAGCTGACTAAACAAGTTGTATAAATTTGAAATGAAATGGTCTTGAGAGAAGTTATTCAAATTTTTCATAATCTTGAACAAAAGTCATTACATTAAAAGTATTATAGTAACACAGTTTTTCCTTTAACAGAAACATAATACAAACGTGAGTTTTCTAATTAAAGTATGATTAATCTTAGTTCTATAGTCTTATAACTGTGTACAGTACATTTTCTAAAAAGGCATGTAAGTGTTATGTCATTGTACAGTTAAGGAAATTATTCATAAAACTGGCAAAAAAGTGGACTGTTCTCCAATCACTGTGGTAAAGTGCCATTGATACATCTGAGATATTAATTCATAAATTAGAGTATTTGAAATAGGGTATTTAGCATTTGCAGTTTATTTTCTTAAGATTTATGTATTTGAAAGAGAGAGCACACAAGTGAGCATGGGGGGCGGGCGGCGGGGGTAAGGGCAGAGGGAGGGCGAAAATCTCAAGCAGACTCCCCACTGAGTGTGGGACCCAATGTGGGGCTCCGTGGGGGGGGCTTGACCCCATGACCCTGAGCTCATGACCCGAGCCAAAACCAAGAACCAGACGCTCAACCCATTGGGCCAACCAGGCGCCCCTAGCATTTGTGGTTTAAAACAGTGTTATAATATGTCCTTCAACACCTCTGCTAAAGATGCTCGTGGTGTAGTATACATTTCTTATAGGTATCTACAATTTTGATGTTCACTATACAGAAAGTAAGAGTGGGAACACTCCTGGTTTTGCTCTTGTCAGATTTCTCAGTGCCTTCTCAGGGTCTGGTGTGAACTGATACAGTGTTCCTGCATTGAGTATGAATTAATCAGTTAATTTGCAGACAGCTAAAGAAAATATTTTCAAACTACATAGGAGCTTCCTCTTTACCTCAAATGGGTTTGCTGATTTAAGAAGAAAATCTGAGAAAGAAGCTCTGAATCTATTCAAAGGTCCAGTTTTATAAGTAGATTTATTCCTTTATCAGATGAAGTAATGCTAATTTTACTAAGACACAAAGACAGATTTTAGGTATTAATGAATCACTAACCCTAAAGGCCAGTTTATTCTAACATTTTGTGGCCTCTGTAGAATTTGTGATCACGTGAGTTCCGTTTATCATTTTCAGTGTGGAAAAATGTTTTGGAAGTTCACTTCTAGTGGATTCTGTGGTCTTCTGAACAAGACCTCACAGAGAAGTGCTGTTTGAACTTTTTCAAGTGCACCCTGTCCTGTATAGCTCTCAGAGTGCCTGGGCGCGTGTGTTAGAGTTAAGAGGTAGCAATCACAGGCCTTGGATAGACTCACACTAAACAATTTACCTAGAGGAGGTACCAGTGGTATTAGAGAATTTATTTCCTTTACAAAGAACAGTATAAGGTTTGAAATGATTGGAATGCTCATTAAATCTTGGTCTGTTGCAGCTGTCAGCTAACATTTGGTTAAACTCATAGGATCCAAATATAATTTTCAAATTTTTATATTTCCACTCTTAATTTGTTCCTTCCTTACTTTCTTATAGATGGATCTTGCATGACTAGAGTAATAGCTAGCCAAATGCAGATAATAGCTAGTTATTATTATCTATTAATCTATATTAATAGATAATATAACTATTATTATAGATTATATAGATAATAATATCTATAATCTAATAATATATTATTATTATTATATAATAGCAGTAATAGCTAGCCATTTTTCTGAATAAGGTTGTTTTCAAAGGCTTTGCACTAAAGAAGCAATATGTAGAATGATTTGTTTTATTTGCTTTTAGGAATGTTGACTGTAATTTTGGAAGTGACCTATATTCAACAAAATGGTCTTCACAATGCTGTGTCTGTGTGTACAGTATGGACCTTTAGGGTGAGTAATGGTGTTTCAGTGACTGAGGGATGAAGTAGGGCTGCAATGATAGGACAGCCTGCTCATCATCACTAGAGCCACGTCACAATGACCATACTGTATTCACGAGAGAACATTTTGACTGCTTTAATATAATGCAACACTTAAGTCATGTTCCTGAAGGAAAGGTTATTGAAGTTTGGATTCTTATCTCAGAAATTAAAAAATCCAAAATTAAATTAACCAATTTTATATTCCTGGCATATACAGCCTGAGGAATCATTTGACCCTAGCCACACTCCCGAATCTGTCTGAGCATGGAATTTAGCATCTTTTTGGCACAGTGGCACACATTTGCCTAACAAAGTCAGTTCAGTGATAGCTCAACCCAGCCAGAAGAGATGCAAGGGCTGGCTGGGTAGGACCCACCCCTGGGCTCTGCATTGTCTCTCTTCTTCTTTATGAAAATATCATGGACATGAATGAATTCTCACTGAGCATGCAGATCAAAACTGGGGTTCTCTAGAGCTTTGGGGAGAAAGAATCAGTGGGGCGAGATAAAAGCATACATTGGAAATAAACAAACCATATAAAGGTCAATAAGGTGGCACATGATGCTTCTTGTGAAGAGCAAACCTATCATCACCCTAAAAGTGGAGGATGAACTGACTGTGGGCAAATTGTTGACTTGTGCTAAATTTGGGGTTTTTAGTATCTTTTTAAAGAGTAATCTCTACAATGTAACATGGGGCTTGAACTCAGGACCCCAAGATCAAGTGTCACACACTCTACTGACTGAGCCAGTTGTGCACCCTGAGGATTTTGTTTTAAATATAAAGTGTTCTATTTGGGTGTAGTAACTTCAGCAGACAGGGAAGCTCTGGGAGTTTGGATGCTTTGGAATATCTTTAGATAGGATAGACCTGGCTTAATGGAGAAATTGTTCTATGACTTTTGCTATTGGTATGTCTTTCAGATGTTTACCATTCATGTCTCTGATGCTTGAAAAATCCAAATTCTGTTTGAATGAATTTAATTTTATGCTTATTTCTACCTCCTCCTTTCCCTATGTGCACTCCCACATTTTGCTACTGTCAAAAGTTACTGCCCTATTACCTCATGATAAATCTTAACAATATTCATTTTGAATGCTTCAAATATATATATAGACTACATTGTGGATAAAAACCCCACACATGACATATTATTACACCTATAAGAATGGCTAAAATTCGGGGCGCCTTGGTGGCTCTGTTGGTTAAGCAACTGCCTTCGGCTCAGGTCATGGTCCCCGGGTCCTGGGATCAAGCCCCATGTCGGGCTCCCTTGCTCAGCGGGGAGTCTGCTTCTCCCTGTCCCTCTGCCCCTACCCCTGCTTGTGCTCACTTGTGCTCTCTCTCTCTCAAATAAATAAATAAAATCTTTTAAATTGTTTTTAAAGATTAAATTAAATCAAAAAGACAGAGCACACGAAGTGTTGGCAAGGTGCTGGAGGAACTGGAACTCTCAGATACTGCTGACGGGGATGTAGAGTGTTGAAACTGCCTTGAAGACACGTTTTGGCAGGTTTTAAAAGTGCTCACCATACACGTACCATATGATCCTGCGTGTAGGTTCTTATCCAGGAAACATGAAAGCATATGCCCACACAAAGACTTGTGTACAAATGCTCATAGCTGCTTTATTCCTAATGACCTAAAACTGTAAAGTCCATCACCTGGTTAGAGAAACAAATTGTGGGGCAGTCACATAGTGGAGCGCTGGGTGGCACCAAGGACGAGACACAAGGACTGTCCAGTCCACAAGGACTGGAACACACTGCCACATGGATAAACCTCAAAATGATTATGCTGAGTGAAAGAAGCTAGACCAAAAAAAAAAAAAAAGCACTCGCTGTATGATTGCATTTATTAATTTTTTTTTAAATGCAAACAGATACACAGTGAGAGAAACAGAGCAGAAGTGGCTATGGCCGGGGAGGGAAGGGGCTGGAGGGATTACAGAGTACCCCAAGGAAGCCTTTGGAGTGATGGACAGATTCACTATGTTGATTGTGGTGCTGGTTTCCTGGGTGCATTCATATGTCAAAACTTACACCTGCCATATAACCCAGCCATTCCACTATCTGAGTACCTACCCAAGAGAAGTACACAGGCCCAACTATAGTGGCCAGAAGCAGGTCACTGACGAATCTTTACCAAGAATATAGTTTCTGCAGAAAACTCCATTAGGCTAATT